>NC_090188.1:19799123-20069123 GCF_024679245.1 Pseudorasbora parva
AGACGGACCAGACGCATGCCTCGGATTGGCTCGTGACCTGGGAAAATGTCCGGCTATTTTGGCTTTTTCCAAAAACCTACTTTTGCAAACTAGTCCCTGGTTTTTGGCCAAACCGGGACCAAACCAGTGCAGGCAGATTCTCTGGAGTCTGAATGTCAATAATCATTGAAAAACAGTGGAAATTTGGGTTCAGGGTTCCTAAGGGCCGCCAAGTTTGAGGTGGGAGGAGCCCCTTTCGACTTAATTGGCTATAGCTCGTCAACGGAACGAGATATTTTCACCAGACTCAGCACAGCTATGTAAGAGCTCATTCTGTGGTCACCCGAAAAAGGACGTGGCAACTGGCCTCTTGGTGGCGCTTTAACTGTTAGAAAGGTCAACTACATTATCCTACGCAAAATGACATTTAAATGTCTAAAAAATGTCTGTTCTGCGCAGAACTTCACCAAATTAGCTGAGCATGTGCACCCTATTATTGTAAAGCAGCGTGCAAACTTTTATGGAGATCGGGTCGTCGGTAGAGGTATTAAAGTTTAAAAGGGAAAAAATTTAAATAAAAAATAAAAATCATTTCCAAGATAAATGAGCTGAAAATGCAAAAATCTACCGTGTTCCTCTCTGCCGGCCATGTCAGAACGCTTGATAAAGTTTTTGTAACCAGCAGCTCAAAAATCAGGCGCTGAGACCCTATAGTTTTTTTTTTATAAGCCTTTTTAGGCCCTTTTACGCCTCTGTTATTAGGGGTTCAAGCACAAAGTGCTTGAAAACCTATTGTATTTGTGCCGGTTTATTTTTCTGCCGTAAAACGCATCGTGCAGACCAAACCATAAGGGCTAGAGACTTGAAACTTGCCCAATAGGTAGTACAAAAATCGAGGAGAGGTTATCAAATTATGAGCCAGATTGGCCCATAGGTGGCGCTATAGCGATCAATTGCGCAAAACTGCTCATAACTCCTAGACCGTTGGCCGTAGCCTCAAGTGCCTTATATCGTTGGAATCCTTGGCTCGAGACGGACCAGACGCATGCCTCGGATTGGCTCGCTCTTCAGGCGCCAATTTTGAGATATTTGGTTTTTTTTGAAAAACCTACTTTTGCAAACTGGTGCCTGGTTTTTTGACCTATCGGGACCAAACCAGTGCAGAAATATTCTCTGGAGTCAGATTATCAATAATCATTGAAAAAAAGTTGAAACTTTGATTCAATTTTGCTAAGGGGCGTCAAAATGGACGCTCAAGGCGGAGCCTATTTTATTAATAAGGCTATAACTCAAGAAAGAAATGATATATCATCACCAAACTTGGTGCACTTATGTATGGGCTCAATCTTTGGTCACGATAAAAAAATCGCGATGATTGGGCTCTAGGTGGCGCTATAATGTTAAAAAAACATAAAAACGGCTATAACCACCTGACTGTTAGTCTGATTGACTTGAAAATTGGTATGCAGTATCTTGGTCCATGGCCCCATGTATGTATATGAGGACATCGGCGTATCTCAATCAACATGGCCGCCATCGGCCAATGAAGTTGATACCTATAAGACAAGGTTAACGGAGGCCAATCAGAACGAAACTTGATGGGCATGTTTGACTCATGGCCCTAGAGGTCTGTAAGAATTTTGAAAGAAATCAACCACTAGTTGGCACTAACGAGTTTTATGGCTCTGTAATCACGTGGTGTTTGACATATCCACACCATATGCATATCAATTGATAGATCTCCTCATGTTAAATAACTTTGCCTCTAGAGCCATTGCTGTCAATCAAATCGTTCATTAAATATTTGCAATTATGTTAAAAACCTACTTTTGCAAACTAGTCCCTGGTTTTTTACCCGATTGAAACCAAACCAGTCTAGGACAATTCTCTGGACTCTCTAGAGCAATCATCTTTGAAAAAAAAGTTGAACTTTTGCATTTGGATGGCCATAACAGGGACATTTAGAAAAGAGGTGTGGCAAAATACATTCAAAAGCCTATAAATACTAAGGGAAAACTCAAAACTTCACGACAATTGTTGGGTATATGTGGCATAACATGCTGAAGAAGCATGCAACGTTTTATGGAGATCATACCATAGGTGGCGCTATACTGTTAAAAAGCTTTAAAACCATGCATTTCCTATGGTAAATTCCCTTTATTGGCTGTAAATGGCCTTTTCCATCTGTTATCATATAATGTTCAAATCATTTGTTAGATCTGCTCATTCTGACTCTCTAGATCGATTGAGAATGAGATGTAGCCACGACACAGTGCCCCGCCCATAGAGATCACGGAATCCTCCCCCTTCTGCCATTTTGGGAGGATAGTACTCGCCTTAGTGGATTCGGACAGAGACTGGAGAAGAGATATTCTGATGATTATTAAGTACAACATTTTCTAAACTCTATGTAACATGAAGTTTTAATCCACCCAAGCCGAGCTGAGAAAGCAGCTGCTGATAATCATACGCTATAATTCACCACAGGGTGTCAATCATCGTCTAAACTCGTGACCGCGAAGCTGAAGTGTGTAACACCTGATGAATACGATCCTTTATTTATTTGTATTAAACATTTTGATCACTATTCTGTCATTTTCACTATCAATCATTTTACTGTATGTAATTTACATGTTTATGCCCAAAACGCTTAATTAATATTCAAAGAAGGCCTATAGTTGACAAATTTTCCTCTAACGTTACATTAATTTAAGGCACGTACCGAGCATTTGTTCTACTCAAGAAGGCTGGACTAAAAGCACCAGCACACACAAGCAATCCTTTTTATTAGTCAAATTCATTTAGAAATCAAAACTCAACAGGTATTAAATATGATCAGTACGAGAAAAACTCTTACTGAGAGGACGAGCACTGGACTGCTGCAGGATAGTGGGGAGATTTATTTATTTATTATTCAGAATGCACAGAAAATATATGTATAGAAACATTTCAGGAAGGTAGTAAAGCGTCTAACGTTAGGTCTATGTTCCATTGTGCTGCAGGCAGCTCGTATGGGTCGACGTTTTTGATCTCAGCCAGCTTAAATACCTCTGCCTGGCGCTGGTAGTAAGTTTCTCCCTGTAAGAGGCCTCCATTTCTCCGTTTAAACGCGGTGATGATAATTCCTCAAGCCGTCTTTCCTGCTCCGATCTCTGTATCGCTCTTACAATGTTGCCCCTGGCAACCGATAGCGTAGGATCCCAAAATGGTGGACGGGCTCAGACACCGCCCAATTCGTCACGTGACAGCAAGCTACCATGACATATGTCCTCATTCTCAATAATTATCCAAAAAAATTACTTTTGCATTTGGATAGCTATAATAGGGTCATATCAAAATGTGACTTTGACCAAGTGTACCTAAACCTTTAACTCCTCAATAAATGTTTAGATCTTCTCAAAAATAGTTTGAGAAAGTAAATGTGACATGTGACTCTAAACAAGCATTCAAACTTTTATGGAGATTGGTCAATAGGTGGCGCTATAACTATAAAAGCTTTGATGCGTTTGCTATGGTAAATTTCCTGTAATTGTTGTAAATGGTCTTTTGTATCTATTATCGTATAATGTTCAAATGATTTGTTAGATCTGCTCATTCTGACAGGTCAATAATTATCCAAAATGACTGGCATTTGCATTTGGATGGCTATAATTGGGTCATTTCAATATGTGGCCTTGACCAAGTGTCCCCGAAACCCTTTAATAAATCCTCAATGAATGCTCAGATCTTCATTTTATCTCAGTTTTAATTAATTTAATGCTTAAAGGCCTTAAATACAAAAGACCTTAACTGTTTAAAGGCCTTAAATGCTTGAACCCCGCTAAATGCTGCTTGCAGCTTTAATTATTATTATTATTATTATTATTCTGCCGTAAAACTCATCGTGCAGACCAAACCATAAATGCTAGAGACTTCAAACTTTGTCAATAGGTAGCCCAAAAATCGAGGAGAGGTTATCAAATTATGAGCCAGATTGGCCAATAGGTGGCGCTACAGCAACCAAAAACGCGAAATGGCTCATAACTCCTAAACCGTTGCTCCTAAGGGTCAAGTGTCTTATATCATTGGAAAGCTGAGACCATGACGAACAAAACGTACATCTCCGATTTCATTTCCGGTATGCAAATTTTTCCGCCATTTTGAATTTTGTCAAAAACCTACTTTTGCGAACTAGTCCCTGGTTTTTTGACATATCAGAACCAAACCAGTGCCAAAATTTTCTCTCTAGTCTGAATATCAATAATTATCAAAAAAAAGTTGAAATTTTGACTCATGAACGAAAAGAGGCGTGGAAATGTACATTTAAGGCGGAGCCTATTTTACTAAAGAGGCTATAACTCCAGCAAGAAATTAGATATCTTCACCAAACTTGGTACACATGTTTATGGGCTCAGTCTTTGGTCACGATAAAAAAATCGCGACGATTGGCCACTTGGTGGCGCTATAACATGGAAAAAACACAAAAAGGGCTATAACCACGCGACCGCTAGTCCGATTGACTGGAAAATTGGTATGCAATGTCTTGGCCCAAGGTACCATGTCTGTCTATGAGAACATTGGCGTATCTCAAAAAACATGGCCGCCATCGGCCAATGAAATTTGAGCACCTATTAGACAGGGTTAACGGAGGTCGATCGGAACAAAACTCAGTGGGCATGTTTAACTCATGTTCCTAGAGGTGTGTAAGAATTTTGAAAGAAATCGGCCACTAGCTGGCGCTAACGAGTTTTATGGCTCTGCAATCACGTGGCGTTGCACACATCGGCAAAATATGCATATCATATGATAGATCTCCTCATGTTGAACAACTTTGCCTCCAGAACCATTGCTGTCAATCAAATCATTAAATAAATATTTGCAATTATGTTAAAAACCTACTTTTGCGAACTAGTCCCTGGTTTTTTGCCCAATCAGAACCAAACCAGTCTAGGACAATTCTCTGGACTCTCTAGATCAATAATTATCAAAAAAAAGTAGATTTTTTGCATTTGGATGGCTATAACAGGGCCATTTAGAAAAGAGGCGTGGCAAAATACACTCAAAAGCCTATAAATCCTAAGGGAAAACTCAAAACTTCACGAAATTGTTGGGTATATGTGGCATAACATGTTGAAGACACATGCAAAGTTTTATGGAGATCGGAGTATAGGGGGCGCTATAAGTGTTAAAAAGCTTTGAAAACCATGTATTCCTATGGTGAATTGCCTGTATTGGCTGTAAATGGTATTTTCCATCTTGTTAATCAGGTGGGGTTAAAACAGCCACATAATATGCATATATTATGATAGATCTTCTCATACTGAACAACTTTGCCTCTATAACCAATACTGTCAATCAAATCTTTATTTAAATATTCACAATTATGTTAAAAACCTCGTTTTGCAAACTAGTCCTTGGTTTTTCTTGCCTGATCGGAACCAAACCACAGCAGTATGATTCTCTGGACTCTCCTGATCAACAGTTATCAAAAACATGTTGACCTTTACACTTTGGGTAGCTATAACAGGATCATTTAGAGAATAGCTGTGGTAAAACATGCTAAAAAGCCTATTAATCCTGAACGAAAACTCAAAACTTCACAAAAATAGGTGGTGTGTGTGTGTGTGTGTGTGTGTGTGTGTGTGTGTGTGTGTGTGTGTGTGTGTGTGTGTGTGTGTCTGTCTGTCTGTTTGTCATGCTAGCAAACAGCACTTCCAACATGCTACACATGCTAGCAGTGATTAGCTAAGTGTTAAATCAGGCAAATAACATAGTAAGAACTCTATAAACATTATAGTAACCATCTGTGACAGTTAACAACTGCCTAGCAACACCATAACAACCATCAAGAACAACCTAGCAACCACCTAGCAACATGTTTATCATGTTAGCAAAGTAAAATAGTAATTTTGTCATACAATTGATTAATATTGTTCTATAATTCATATTTAGATTTTATAAAGTCACTACTATAATATTTATAATCATATTTTGTCAGTTAATCATTTCATTTCACCTGATATCTCTCAAATTCATTCAGTGCTTAAAAACCTTCCATGCAAAAGGCGTCAAATGCTTAAAGACCTTAAATGGCTTGAACCCCGCTAAATGCTGCTCGCAGCTTTAATTAGGGGTTCAAGCACGAAGTGCTGAACACCTATTGTATTTGTACTGATTTTTATTAGGGGTTCAAGCACGAAGTGCTGAACACCTATTGTATTTGTGCTGATTTTTAGGGGTTCAAGCACGAAGTGCTGAAACCCTATTGTAATTGTACTGATTTTTATTAGGGGTTCAAGCACGAAGTGCTGAAACCCTATTGTAATTGTACTGATTTTTATTATTATTATTATTATTATTATTATTCTCCGCTAAAACGCATCGTGCAGACCAAACCGTAAGAGCTGGAAATTTGAAACTTTGTCAGATGGTAGTACTCATGTTGGGGAGACCCTGAGAAGCTATGACCCCAATTGGCCCATAGGTGGCGCTATAGCAATCAATTGCGAGAAAAGGCTCATAACTCCTAAACCGTTTGGTCCACACTCAAGTGTCATATATCATTGGAAAGCTGAGTCCTTGGCGAACAAAATGTATATCTCAGATTTTATTTCCAGTATGCAAATTTTTCCGCCATTTTGAATTTTATTGAAAACCTACTTTTGCAAACTAGTCCCTGGTTTTTTGACCGATCGGAACCAAACCAGTGTCAAAATGTTCTCTGGTCTCTGTTTATCAATAGTTATCAAAAAAAAGTTGAAATTTCGATTCATTTATGCTAATTGGCTTCAAAATGGACGTTCAGGGCGGAGCCTATTTTACTAAAAAGGCTATAACTCAAGAAGGAAATGAGATATCGTCACCAAACTTGGTACACATGTATATCGGCTCAATTTGAGGTCACGATAAAAAAATCGCGATGATTGGCCACTTGGTGGCGCTATAATGCGAAAAAAACATGAAAAGGGCTATAACCACGCGACCGCTAGTCCGATTGACCTGAAAATTGGTATGCAGTGTCTTGGTCAAAGGCCCCATGTACGTCTACGAGGACATTGGCCTCTCTCAAAAAACATGGCCGCCATCGGCCAATGAAATTTGAGCACCTATTAGATGGGGTTAACAGAGGCCGATCGGAACGAAACTTGATGGGCATGTTTGACTCATGGTCCTAGAGGTCTGTAAGAATTTTGAAAGAAATCGGCCACTAGTTGGCGCTAACGAGTTTTATGGCTCTGAAATCACGTGTTTTTTCACGCATCCACAAAATATGCATATCATATGATAGATCTCCTCATGCTGAACAAATTTGCCTCTGGAACCATTGCTGTCAATCAAATCATTAATTAAATATTCACAATTATGTTAAAAACCTACTTTTGCAAACTAGTCCCTGGTTTTTTGACCGATCGGAACCAAACCAGTGTCAAAATGTTCTCTGGTCTCTGTTTATCAATAGTTATCGAAAAAAAGTTGAAATTTCAATTCATTTTTGCTAATTGGCTTCAAAATGGACGTTCAGGGCGGAGCCTATTTTACTAAAAAGGCTATAACTCAAGAAGGAAATGAGATATCGTCACCAAACTTGGTACACATGTATATCGGCTCAATTTGAGGTCAGGAAAAAAATATTGCGACGATTGGCCACTTGGTGGCGCTATAATGTGAAAAAAAAACATGAAAAGGGCTATAACCACGCGATCACTAGTCCAATTAACCTGAAAATTGGTATGCAGACATTGGCGTATCTCAAAAAACATGGCCGCCATCGGCCAATGAAATTTGAGCACCTATTAGACAAGGTTAACAGAGGCCGATCGGAACGAAACTTGGTGGGCATGTTTGACTCATGGTCCTAGAGGTCTGTAAGATTTTTGAAAGAAATCGGCCACTAGTTGGCGCTAACTCAAAAGGGAAGCTCAAAAATTCACGAAAATTGTTGGGTACATGTGGCATAACATGCTGATGAAGCATGCAAAGTTTTAAAGAGATTGGACTATAGGTGGCGCTATAACTGTTAAAAAGCTATAAGAACCATGCATTTCCTATGTTAAATTGCCTATATTGACTGTAAATGGACTTTTCCATCTATTATTTTAGTGTTTAAAATCTTGCTAAATAAAACTTAATGTCTTTAATGCCTATGTGCTTTAAAGGCCTTAAAGGCTTGAACCCCGCTAAATGCTGCTTGCAGCTTTAATTATTATTATTATTATTATTATTATTATTATTATTATTATTATTATTATTCTCCGCTAAAACGCATCGTGCAGACCAAACCGTAAGAGCTGGAAATTTGAAACTTTGTCAGATGGTAGTACTCATGTTGGGGAGACCCTGAGAAGCTATGACCCCAATTGGCCCATAGGTGGCGCTATAGCAATCAATTGCGAGAAAAGGCTCATAACTCCTAAACCGTTTGGTCCACACTCAAGTGTCATATATCATTGGAAAGCTGAGTCCTTGGCGAACAAAATGTATATCTCAGATTTTATTTCCAGTATGCAAATTTTTCCGCCATTTTGAATTTTATTGAAAACCTACTTTTGCAAACTAGTCCCTGGTTTTTTGACCGATCGGAACCAAACCAGTGTCAAAATGTTCTCTGGTCTCTGTTTATCAATAGTTATCAAAAAAAAGTTGAAATTTCGATTCATTTATGCTAATTGGCTTCAAAATGGACGTTCAGGGCGGAGCCTATTTTACTAAAAAGACTATAACTCAAGAAGGAAATGAGATATCGTCACCAAACTTGGTACACATGTATATCGGCTTAATTTGAGGTCACGATAAAAAAATCGCGATGATTGGCCACTTGGTGGCGCTATAATGCGAAAAAAACATGAAAAGGGCTGTAACCACGCGACCGCTAGTCCGATTGACCTGAAAATTGGTATGCAGTGTCTTGGTCCAAGGCCCCATGTATGTCTATGAGGACATTGGCGTATCTCAAAAAACATGGCCGCCATCGGCCAATGAAATTTGAGCACCTATTAGATGGGGTTAACAGAGGCCGATCGGAACGAAACTTGATGGGCATGTTTGACTCATGGTCCTAGAGGTCTGTAAGAATTTTGAAAGAAATCGGCCACTAGTTGGCGCTAACGAGTTTTATGGCTCTGAAATCACGTGTTTTTTCACGCATCCACAAAATATGCATATCATATGATAGATCTCCTCATGCTGAACAAATTTGCCTCTGGAATCATTGCTGTCAATCAAATCATTAATTAAATATTCACAATTATGTTAAAAACCTACTTTTGCAAACTAGTCCCTGGTTTTTTGACAGATCGGAACCAAACCAGTGTCAAAATGTTCTCTGGTCTCTGTTTATCAATAGTTATCGAAAAAAAGTTGAAATTTCAATTCATTTTTGCTAATTGGCTTCAAAATGGACGTTCAGGGCGGAGCCTATTTTACTAAAAAGGCTATAACTCAAGAAGGAAATGAGATATCGTCACCAAACTTGGTACACATGTATATTGGCTCAATTTGAGGTCACGATAAAAATATTGCGACGATTGACCACTTGGTGGCGCTATAATGTGAAAAAAAACATGAAAAGGGCTATAACCACGCGATCGCTAGTCCAATTAACCTGAAAATTGGTATGCAGACATTGGCGTATCTCAAAAAACATGGCCGCCATCGGCCAATGAAATTTGAGCACCTGTTAGACAAGGTTAACAGAGGCCGATCGGAACGAAACTTGGTGGGCATGTTTGACTCATGGTCCTAGAGGTCTGTAAGATTTTTGAAAGAAATCGGCCACTAGTTGGCGCTAACTCAAAAGGGAACCTCAAAAATTCACGAAAATTGTTGGGTATATGTAGCATGACATGCTGATGAAGCATGAAAAGTTTTAAAGAGATCGGACTATAGGTGGCGCTATAACTGTTAAAAAGCTATAAAAACCATGCATTTTTTATGGTAAATTGCCTATATTGGCTGTAAATGGACTTTTCCATCTATTATTTCAGGGTTTAAAATCTTGCTAAATAAAACTTAATGTCTTTAATGCCTATGTGCTTAAAAGGCCTTAAACGCTTGAACCCCGCTAAATGCTGCTTGTTATTAGGGGTTCAAGCACGAAGTGCTGAACACCTATTGTATTTGTACTGATTTTTATTATTATTAGGGGTTCAAGCACGAAGTGCTGAAACACTATTGTAATTGTTAGGGTTTTTATTAGGGGTTCAAGCACGAAGTGCTGAAACCCTATTGTAATTGTACTGATTTTTATTATTATTAGGGGTTCAAGCACGAAGTGCTGAACACCTATTGTATTTGTGCTGATTTTTAGGGGTTCAAGCACGAAGTGCTGAACACCTATTGTATTTGTGCTGATTTTTATTATTATTATTATTATTATTATTAGGGGTTCAAGCACGAAGTGCTGAACACCTATTGTATTTGTGCTGATTTTTATTATTATTATTAGGGGTTCAAGCACGAAGTGCTTGAAAACCTATTGTTATTGTAAGGATTTTTATTATTATTATTTTTCTTCTCCCCTAAAACGCATCGTGCAGCCCAAACCGTAAGTGCTAGAGACTTGAAACTTTGCCAAAAGGTAGTCCAAAAATCGAGGAGAGGTTATCAAAGTATGAGCCCGATTGGCCAATAGGTGGCGCTATAGCGCAAAAAACAAAAAAAAAATACTATTTTGCTTATATCTCGAAAACCCATTGTCGCACATTCAAGTGTCTTACATCATTGGAATCCTTGGCTCAAGCCGAACAAAACGTATATCTCCGATTTCATTTCCGTCATGAAAATTTTTCCGCCATTTTGAATTTTGTCGAAAACCTACTTTTGCGAACTAGTCCCTGGTTTTTTGACCGATCGGAACCAAACCAGTGCCAAAATGTTCACTGTAGTCTTAATATCAATAATTATCGAAAAAAAGTTGAAATTTCGATTCACAGACGATAAGGGGCGTGAAAATGTACATTGAAGGCGGAGCCTATTTTACTAAAGAGGCTATAACTCAAGAACGAAATGAGATATCTTCACCAAACTTGGTACATATATGTAGGGACTCAATTTGAGGTCACGATAAAAAAATCGCGACGATTGGCCACTGGGTGGCGCTATAATATGAAAAAAACATGAAAATAGCTATAACCACAAGACCGCAAGTCCGATTGACCTGAAAATTGGTATGCAGTGTCTTCGTCCAAGGTACCATGTATGTCTATGAGGACATTGGCGTATCTCAAAAAACATGGCCGCCATCGGCCAATTACGTTTGAGCACCTATTAGATGGGGTTAACGAAGGCCGATCGGAACGAAACTTGATGGGCATGTTTGACTCATGGTCCTAGAGGTCTGTAAGAATTTTGAAAGAAATCGGCCACTAGTTGGCGCTAACGAGCTTTATGGCTCTGCAATCACGTGGTGTTGCAAACATCCCCAAAATATGCATATCATATGATAGAGCTCCTCCTGCTGAACAACTTTGCCTCTGGAACCATTAATGTCAATCAAATCGTTAATTAAATATTTGCAATTGTGTTAAAAACCTACTTTTGCAAACTAGTCCCTGGTTTTTTGCCCGATCGGAACCAAACTAGTCTAGGACAATTTTCTAGACTCTCTAGATCAATAATCATTGAAAAAAAATTGAACTTTTACATTTGGATGGCTATACTAGGGCCGTTTAAAAAAGAGGCGTGGCAAAATACACTCAAAAACCTATAAATCCTAAGGGGAAACTCAAAACTTCCCGAAAATTGTTGGGTACATGTGGCATAACATGCTGATGAAGCATGCAAAGTTTTAAAGAGATCGGACTATAGGTGGCGCTATAACTGTGAAAAAGCTTTAAAAACCATGCATTTCCTATGGTAAATTGCCTATATTGGCTGTAAATGGACTTTTCCATCTATTATTTCAGTGTTTAAAAACTTGCTAAATAAAACTTAATGTCTTTAATGCCTATGTGCTTAAAAGGCCTTAAAGGCTTGAACCCCGCTAAATGCTGCTTGCAGCTTTAATTATTATTATTATTATTCTGCCGTAAAACTCATTGTGCAGACCAAACCGTAAATGCTAGAGACTTCAAACTTTGTCAATAGGTAGTCCAAAAATCGAGGAGAGGTTATCAAATTATGAGCCAGATTGGCCAATAGGTGGCGCTACAGCAACCAAAAACGCGAAATGGCTCATAACTCCTAAACCGTTCATCCTAAGGGTCAAGTGTCTTATATCATTGGAAAGCTGAGACCTTGGCGAACAAAACGTATATCTCCGATTTCATTTCCGGTATGCAAATTTTTCCGCCATTTTGAATTTTGTCAAAAACCTACTTTTGCGAACTAGTCCCTGGTTTTTTGACATATCAGAACCAAACCAGTGCCAAAATGTTCTCTGTAGTCTGAATATCAATAATTATCAAAAAAAAGTTGAAATTTTGACTCATGAACGTAAAGGGGCGGGGAAATGTACATTTAAGGCGGAGCCTATTTTAATAAAGAGGCTATAACTCCAGCAAGAAATGAGATATCTTCATCAAACTTGGTACACATGTTAATGGGCTCAGTCTTTGGTCACGATAAAAAAATCGCGACGATTGGCCACTTGGTGGCGCTATAACATGGAAAAAACACAAAAAAGGCTATAACCACGCGACCGCTAGTCCGATTGACTGGAAAATTGGTATGCAGTGTCTTGGCCCAAGGTCCCATGTCTGTCTATGAGAACATTGGCGTATCTCAAAAAACATGGCCGCCATCGGCCAATGAAATTTGAGCACCTATTAGACAGGGTTAACGGAGGTAGATCGAAACGAAACTCAGTGGGCCTGTTTGACTCATGGTCCTAGAGTTCTGTAAGAATTTTGAAAGAAATTGGCCACTAGTTGGCGCTAACGAGTTTTATGGCTCTGCAATCACGTGGTGTTGCACACATTGGCAAAATATGCACATCATATGATAGATCTCCTCATGTTGAACAACTTTGCCTCTAGAACCATTGCTGTCAATCAAATCGTTAAATAAATATTTGCAATTATGTTAAAAACCTACTTTCGCGAACTAGTCCCTGGTTTTTTGCCCAATCAGAACCAAACTAGTCTAGGACAATTCTCTGGAGTCTCTAGATCAATAATTATCAAAAAAAGTAGATTTTTTGCATTTGGATGGCTATAACAGGGCCATTTAGAAAAGAGGCGTGGCAAAATACACTCAAAAGCCTATAAATCCTAAGGGGAAACTCAAAACTTCACGAAAATTGTTGGGTATATGTGGCATAACATGTTGAAGACACGTGCAAAGTTTTATGGAGATCGGAGTATAGGGGGCGCTATAAGTGTTAAAAAGCTTTGAAAACCATGTATTCCCTATGGTGAATCTCTGTAATCAGGTGGGGTTAAAACAGCCACATAATATGCATATATTATGATAGATCTTCTCATACTGAACAACTTTGCCTCTATAACCAATACTGTCAATCAAATCTTTATTTAAATATTCACAATTATGTTAAAAACCTCGTTTTGCAAACTAGTCCTAGGTTTTTTGCCTGATCGGAACCAAACCACAGCAGTATGATTCTCTGCACTCTCCTGATCAATTCATATTTAGACTTTATAAAGTCACTATTATAAAATTTAAAATCACATTTTGTCAGTTTATCACTTCATTTCACCTGATATCTCTAAAATTCATTCAGTGCTTAAAATCCTTTCATGCAAAAGATGTCAAATGCTTAAAGACCTTAAATGGCTTGAACCCCGCTAAATGCTGCTTGCAGCTTTAATTATTATTATTATTATTATTATTCTGCCGTAAAACTCATCGTGCAGACCAAACCGTAAATGCTAGAGACTTCAAACTTTGTCAATAGGTAGTCCAAAAATCGAGGAGAGGTTATCAAATTATGAGCCAGATTGGCCAATAGGTGGCGCTACAGCAACCAAAAACGCGAAATGGCTCATAACTCCTAAACCGTTGCTCCTAAGGGTCAAGTGTCTTATATCATTGGAAAGCTGTGACCATGACGAACAAAACGTATATCTCCGATTTCATTTCCGGTATGCTAATTTTTCCGCCATTTTGAATTTTGTCAAAAACCTACTTTTGCGAACTAGTCCCTGGTTTTTTGACATATCGGAACCAAACCAGTGCCAAAATGTTCTCTCTAGTCTGAATATCAATAATTATCAAAAAAAAGTTGAAATTTTGACTCATGAACGAAAAGGGGCGTGGAAATGTACATTTAAGGCGGAGCCTATTTTACTAAAGAGGCTATAACTCCAGCAAGAAATGAGATATCTTCACCAAACTTGGTAAACATGTGTATGGGCTCAGTCTTTGGTCACGATAAAAAAATCGCGACGATTGGCCACTTGGTGGCGCTATAACATGGAAAAAACACAAAAAGGGCTATAACCACGCGACCGCTAGTCCGATTGACTGGAAAATTGGTATGCAATGTCTTGGCCCAAGGTACCATGTCTGTCTATGAGAACATTGGCGTATCTCAAAAAACATGGCCGCCATCGGCCAATGAAATTTGAGCACCTATTAGACAGGGTTAACGGAGGTCGATCGGAACAAAACTCAGTAGGCATGTTTGACTCATGGTCCTAGAGGTCTGTAAGAATTTTGAAAGAAATCGGCCACTAGTTGGCGCTAACGAGTTTTATGGCTCTGCAATCACGTGGTGTTGCACACATCGGCAAAATATGCATATCATATGATAGATCTCCTCATGTTGAACAACTTTGCCTCTAGAACCATTTCTGTCAATCAAATCGTTAAATAAATATTTGCAATAATGTTAAAAACCTACTTTTGCGAACTAGTCCCTGGTTTTTTGCGCAATCACAATTAAACCAGTCTAGGACAATTCTCTGGACTCTCTAGATCAATAATTATCAAAAAAAAGTTGATTTTTTGCATTTGTATGGCTATAACAGGGCCATTTATAAAAGAGGTGTGGCAAAATACACTCAAAAGCCTATAAATCCTAAGGGGAAACTCAAAACTTCACGAAAATTGTTGGGTATATGTGGCATAACATGTTGAAGACACATGCAAAGTTTTATGGAGATCGGAGTATAGGGGGCGCTATAAGTGTTAAAAAGCTTTGAAAACCATGTATTCCCTATGGTGAATTGCCTGTAAATTGTATTTTCCATCTCTGTAATCAGGTGGGGTTAAAACAGCCACATAATATGCATATGTTATGATAGATCTTCTCATACTGAACAACTTTGCCTCTATAACCAATACTGTCAATCAAATCTTTATTTAAATATTCACAATTATGTTAAAAACCTCGTTTTGCAAACTAGTCCTAGGTTTTTTGCCTGTTCGGAACCAAACCACAGCAGTATGATTCTCTGCACTCTCCTGATCAATTCATATTTAGACTTTATAAAGTCACTATTATAATATTTAAAATCACATTTTATCAGTTTATCACTTCATTTCACCTGATATCTCTAAAATTCATTCAGTGCTTAAAAACCTTTCATGCAAAAGGTGTCAAATGCTTAAAGACCTTAAATGGCTTGAACCCCGCTAAATGCTGCTCGCAGCTTTAATTATTATTATTATTAGGGGTTCAAGCACGAAGTGCTGAAACCCTATTGTAATTGTACTGATTTTTATTATTATTATTATTATTATTATTATTAGGGGTTCAAGCACGAAGTGCTGAAACCCTATTGTAATTGTACTGATTTTTATTAGGGGTTCAAGCACGAAGTGCTGAAACCCTATTGTAATTGTACTGATTTTTATTAGGGGTTCAAGCACGAAGTGCTGAAACCCTATTGTAATTGTACTGATTTTTATTATTATTATTATTATTATTATTATTCTCCGCTAAAACGCATCGTGCAGACCAAACCGTAAGAGCTGGAAATTTGAAACTTTGTCAGATGGTAGTACTCATGTTGGGGAGACCCTGAGAAGCTATGACCCCAATTGGCCCATAGGTGGCGCTATAGCAATCAATTGCGAGAAAAGGCTCATAACTCCTAAACCGTTTGGTCCACACTCAAGTGTCATATATCATTGGAAAGCTGAGTCCTTGGCGGACAAAATGTATATCTCAGATTTTATTTCCAGTATGCAAATTTTTCCGCCATTTTGAATTTTATTGAAAACCTACTTTTGCAAACTAGTCCCTGGTTTTTTGACCGATCGGAACCAAACCAGTGTCAAAATGTTCTCTGGTCTCTGTTTATCAATAGTTATCAAAAAAAAGTTGAAATTTCGATTCATTTATGCTAATTGGCTTCGAAATGGACGTTCAGGGCGGAGCCTATTTTACTAAAAAGGCTATAACTCAAGAAGGAAATGAGATATCGTCACCAAACTTGGTACACATGTATATCGGCTCAATTTGAGGTCACGATAAAAAAATCGCGATGATTGGCCACTTGGTGGCGCTATAATGCGAAAAAAACATGAAAAGGGCTGTAACCACGCGACCGCTAGTCCGATTGACCTGAAAATTGGTATGCAGTGTCTTGGTCCAAGGCCCCATGTACGTCTATGAGGACATTGGCGTATCTCAAAAAACATGGCCGCCATCGGCCAATGAAATTTGAGCACCTATTAGATGGGGTTAACAGAGGCCGATCGGAACGAAACTTGATGGGCATGTTTGACTCATGGTCCTAGAGGTCTGTAAGAATTTTGAAAGAAATCGGCCACTAGTTGGCGCTAACGAGTTTTATGGCTCTGAATTCACGTGTTTTTTCACGCATCCACAAAATATGCATATCATATGATAGATCTCCTCATTCTGAACAAATTTGCCTCTAGAACCATTGCTGTCAATCAAATCATTAATTAAATATTCACAATTATGTTAAAAACCTACTTTTGCAAACTAGTCCCTGGTTTTTTGACCGATCGGAAGCAAACCAGTGTCAAAATGTTCTCTGGTCTCTGTTTATCAATAGTTATCGAAAAAAAGTTGAAATTTCAATTCATTTTTGCTAATTGGCTTCAAAATGGACGTTCAGGGCGGAGCCTATTTTACTAAAAAGGCTATAACTCAAGAAGGAAATGAGATATCGTCACCAAACTTGGTACACATGTATATCGGCTCAATTTGAGGTCACGATAAAAATATTGCGACGATTGGCCACTTGGTGGCGCTATAATGTGAAAAAAAACATGAAAAGGGCTATAACCACGCGATCGCTAGTTCAATTAACCTGAAAATTGGTATGCAGACATTGGCGTATCTCAAAAAACATGGCCGCCATCGGCCAATGAAATTTGAGCACCTATTAGACAAGGTTAACAGAGGCCGATCGGAACGAAACTTGGTGGGCATGTTTGACTCATGGTCCTAGAGGTCTGTAAGATTTTTGAAAGAAATCGGCCACTAGTTGGCGCTAACTCAAAAGGGAAGCTCAAAAATTCACGAAAATTGTTGGGTATATGTAGCATGACATGCTGATGAAGCATGAAAAGTTTTAAAGAGATCGGACTATAGGTGGCGCTATAACTGTTAAAAAGCTATAAAAACCATGCATTTTTTATGGTAATATGCCTATATTGGCTGTTTAAAATGTTTAAAATCTTGCTAAATAAAACTTAATGTCTTTAATTAGGGGTTCAAGCACGAAGTGCTTAAAAACCTATTGTTATTGTAAGGATTTTTATTATTATTATTTTTCTTCTCCCCTAAAACGCATCGTGCAGCCCAAACCGTAAGTGCTAGAGACTTGAAACTTTGCCAAAAGGTAGTCCAAAAATCGAGGAGAGGTTATCAAAGTATGAGCCCGTTTGGCCAATAGGTGGCGCTATAGCGCAAAAAACAAAAAAAAATTACTATTTTGCTTATATCTCAAAAACCCATTGTCGCACATTCAAGTGTCTTACATCATTGGAATCCTTGGCTCAAGCCGAACAAAACGTATATCTCCGATTTCATTTCCGTCATGAAAACTTTTCCGCCATTTTGAATTTTGTTGAAAACCTACTTTTGCAAACTAGTCCCTGGTTTTTTGACCGATTGGAACCAAACCAGTGCCAAAATGTTCACTGTAGTCTTAATATCAATAATTATCGAAAAAAAGTTGAAATTTCGATTCACAGACGATAAGGGGCGTGAAAATGTACATTGAAGGCGGAGCCTATTTTACTAAAGAGGCTATAACTCAAGAACGAAATGAGATATCTTCACCAAACTTGGTACACATATGTAGGGACTCAATTTGAGGTCACGATAAAAAAATCGCGACGATTGGCCACTGGGTGGCGCTATAATAGGAAAAAAACATGAAAATAGCTATAACCACAAGACCGCTAGTCCGATTGACCTGAAAATTGGTATGCAGTGTCTTCGCCCAAGGTACCATGTATGTCTATGAGGACATTGGCGTATCTCAAAAAACATGGCCGCCATCGGCCAATTACGTTTGAGCACCTATTAGATGGGGTTAACGAAGGCCGATCGGAACGAAACTTGATGGGCATGTTTGACTCACGGTCCTAGAGGTCTGTAAGAATTTTGAAAGAAATCGTCCACTAGTTGGCGCTAACGAGTTTTATGGCTCTGTATTCACGTGGTGTTGCACACATCCGCAAAATATGCATATCATATGATAGATCTCCTCATGTTGAACAACTATGCCTCTAGGGCCATTGCTGTCAATCAAATCGTTAATTAAATATTCATAATTATGTTAAAAACCTACTTTTGTGAACTTGACCCTGGTTTTTTGCCCGATCAGAACCAAACAAGTCTAGGACAGTTGTCTGGACTCTCTTAAACAATAACTATCAAAAAAAAGTTGAACTTTTGCATTTGGATGGCTATAACAGGGCCATTTTAAAAAGAGGCGTGGCAAAATACACTCAAATGCCTATAAATCCTAAGGGGAAACTCAAAACTTCACGAAAATCGTTGGGTACATGTGGCATAACATGCTGATGAAGCATGCAATGTTTTAAAGAGATCGGACTATAGGTGGCGCTATAACTGTGAAAAAGCTATAAAAACCATGCATTTCCTATGGTAAATTGCCTATATTGGCTGTAAATGGACTTTTCCATCTATTATTTTAGTGTTTAAAACCTTGCTAAATAAAACTTAGTGTCTTTAATGCCTATGTGCTTAAAAGGCCTTAAAGGCTTGAACCCCGCTAAATGCTGCTTGCAGCTTTAATTATTATTATTATTATTATTATTATTCTCCGCTAAAACGCATCGTGCAGACCAAACCGTAAGAGCTGGAAATTTGAAACTTTGTCAGATGGTAGTACTCATGTTGGGGAGACCCTGAGAAGCTATGACCCCAATTGGCCCATAGGTGGCGCTATAGCAATCAATTGCGAGAAAAGGCTCATAACTCCTAAACCGTTTGGTCCACACTCAAGTGTCATATATCATTGGAAAGCTGAGTCCTTGGCGAACAAAATGTATATCTCAGGTTTTATTTCCAGTATGCAAATTTTTCCGCCATTTTGAATTTTATTGAAAACCTACTTTTGCAAACTAGTCCCTGGTTTTTTGACCGATCGGAACCAAACCAGTGTCAAAATGTTCTCTGGTCTCTGTTTATCAATAGTTATCAAAAAAAAGTTGAAATTTCGATTCATTTATGCTAATTGGCTTCAAAATGGACGTTCAGGGCGGAGCCTATTTTACTAAAAAGGCTATAACTCAAGAAGGAAATGAGATATCGTCACCAAACTTGGTACACATGTATATCGGCTCAATTTGAGGTCACGATAAAAAAATCGCGATGATTGGCCACTTGGTGGCGCTATAATGCGAAAAAAACATGAAAAGGGCTGTAACCACGCGACCGCTAGTCCGATTGACCTGAAAATTGGTATGCAGTGTCTTGGTCCAAGGCCCCATGTACGTCTATGAGGACATTGGCGTATCTAAAAAAACATGGCCGCCATCGGCCAATGAAATTTGAGCACCTATTAGATGGGGTTAACAGAGGCCGATCGGAACGAAACTTGATGGGCATGTTTGACTCATGGTCCTAGAGGTCTGTAAGAATTTTGAAAGAAATCGGCCACTAGTTGGCGCTAACGAGTTTTATGGCTCTGAAATCACGTGTTTTTTCACGCATCCACAAAATATGCATATCATATGATAGATCTCCTCATGCTGAACAAATTTGCCTCTAAAACCATTGCTGTCAATCAAATCATTAATTAAATATTCACAATTATGTTAAAAACCTACTTTTGCAAACTAGTCCCTGGTTTTTTGACCGATCGGAACCAAACCAGTGTCAAAATGTTCTCTGGTCTCTGTTTATCAATAGTTATCGAAAAAAAGTTGAAATTTCAATTCATTTTTGCTAATTGGCTTCAAAATGGACATTCAGGGTGGAGCCTATTTTACTAAAAAGGCTATAACTCAAGAAGGAAATGAGATACCGTCACCAAACTTGGTACACATGTATATCGGCTCAATTTGAGGTCACGATAAAAATATTGCGACGATTGGCCACTTGGTGGCGCTATAATGTGAAAAAAAACATGAAAAGGGCTATAACCACGCGATCGCTAGTCCAATTAACCTGAAAATTGGTATGCAGACATTGGCGTATCTCAAAAAACATGGCCGCCATCGGCCAATGAAATTTGAGCACCTATTAGACAAGGTTAACAGAGGCCGATCGGAACGAAACTTGGTGGGCATGTTTGACTCATGGTCCTAGAGGTCTGTAAGATTTTTTAAAAGAAATCGGCCACTAGTTGGCGCTAACTCAAAAGGGAAGCTCAAAAATTCACGAAAATTGTTGGGTATATGTAGCATGACATGCTGATGAAGCATGAAAAGTTTTAAAGAGATCGGACTATAGGTGGCGCTATAACTGTTAAAAAGCTATAAAAACCATGCATTTTTTATGGTAATATGCCTATATTGGCTGTTTAAAATGTTTAAAATCTTGCTAAATAAAACTTAATGTCTTTAATGCCTATGTGCTTAAAAGGCCTTAAACGCTTGAACCCCGCTAAATGCTGCTTGTTATTATTATTATTAGGGGTTCAAGCACGAAGTGCTGAAACCCTATTGTAATTGTAAAGATTTTTATTATTATTATTATTATTTTTCTTCTCCCCTAAAACTGAACGTGCAGACAAAACCGTAAATGCTAGAGACTTCAAACTTGGCCAATAGGTAGTCCTCAATTTGGGGAGAACCTGAGAAGCTATGACCCCGATTGGCCTATAGGTGGCGCTACAGCGACCAAAAGCGCAAAAGGGCTCATAACTCCTAAACCGTGTACTCCACACTCAAGTGTCTTATATCATTGGAAAGCTGAGACCATGACGAACAAAACGTATATCTCCGATTTCATTTCCGTCATGAAAATTTTTCCGCCATTTTGAATTTTGTCGAAAACCTACTTTTGCGAACTAGTCCCTGGTTTTTTGACCGATCGGAACCAAACCAGTGCCAAAATGTTCTCTGTAGGCTGAATATCAATAATTATCGAAAAAATGTTGATATTTCGATTCACGGTTGCTAAGGGGATTCAAAATGGACGTTCAGGGCGGAGCCTATTTTACTAAAAAGGCTATAACTCCAGAAAGAAATGAGCTATCTTCACCAAACTTGGTACACATGTGTATGGGCTCATTTTTTGGTCACGATAAAAAAATCGCGACGATTGGCCACTTGGTGGCGCTATAACATGAAAAAAATACTAAAACGGCTATAACCACGCGACCGCTAGTCCGATTGACTTGAAAATTGGTATGCGGTGTCTTGGCCCAAGGCCCCATGTATGTCTATGAGGACATTGGCGTATCTAAAAAAACATGGCCGCCATCGGCCAATGAAATTTGAGCACCTATTAGACAGGGTTAACGGAGGCCGATCGGAACGAAACTTGGTGGGCCTGTTTGACTCATGGTCCTAGAGGACTGTAAGAATTTTGAAAGAAATCGGCCACTAGTTGGCGCTAACAAGCTTTATGGCTCTGCAATCACGTGGTGTTGCAAACATCCCCAAAATATGCATATCATATGATAGATCTCCTCCTGCTGAACAACTTTGCCTCTGGAACCATTGCTGTCAATCAAATCGTTAGTTAAATATTCGCAATTATGTTAAAAACCTACTTTTGCGAACTAGTCCCTGATTTTTTGCACGACCGAAACCAAACCAGTCTAGGACAATTCTCTGGACTCTCTAGATCAATAATTATTAAAAAAAAGTTGAACTTTTGCATTTGGATGGCTATAACAGGGCCAATTAGAAAAGAGGCGTGGCAAAATACTCTCAAAAGCCTATAAATCCTAAGCGAAAACTCAAAACTTCACGAAAATTGATGGGTATATGTGGCATAACAATGTGAAGAAGGATGCAACATTTCATGGAGATCGGAGTATAGGTGGCGCTATAAGTGTTAAAAAGCTTTGAAAACCATGTATTCCTATGGTGAATTGCCTGTATTGGCTGTAAATGGTATTTTCCATCGATTATTTCAGCATGCTAATTGTGTTACCAGTATGTTAAAAACATGCTAATCGTGTTAGCATTTTGCTAAAAACATGTCAGCAGTGTAGGGTAGCAACAGGGCCACAAGTTTTGCCATTGCAAGCACAACTCAAATTCAGTCTTTATAAAGTCACTATTTTAACATTTGCAATCGAATTTTGTCAATGTATCACTTCATTTCACCTGAGCTCCCAGATTTAATTATTTTACTGCTTTAGAGCCTTAAATGCAATACGCCTTAAATGCTTAAATGCCTTAAGTCGCTTGAACCCCGCTAATTGCTGCTCGCAGCTATATTTATTATTATTATTATTATTATTATTCTCCGCTAAAACGCATCGTGCAGACCAAACCGTAAGAGCTGGAAATTTGAAACTTTGTCAGATGGTAGTACTCATGTTGGGGAGACCCTGAGAAGCTATGACCCCAATTGGCCCATAGGTGGCGCTATAGCAATCAATTGCGAGAAAAGGCTCATAACTCCTAAACCGTTTGGTCCACACTCAAGTGTCATATATCATTGGAAAGCTGAGTCCTTGGCGAACAAAATGTATATCTCAGATTTTATTTCCAGTATGCAAATTTTTCCGCCATTTTGAATTTTATTGAAAACCTACTTTTGCAAACTAGTCCCTGGTTTTTTGACCGATCGGAACCAAACCAGTGTCAAAATGTTCTCTGGTCTCTGTTTATCAATAGTTATCAAAAAAAAGTTGAAATTTCGATTCATTTATGCTAATTGGCTTCAAAATGGACGTTCAGGGCGGAGCCTATTTTACTAAAAAGGCTATAACTCAAGAAGGAAATGAGATATCGTCACCAAACTTGGTACACATGTATATCGGCTTAATTTGAGGTCACGATAAAAAAATCGCGATGATTGGCCACTTGGTGGCGCTATAATACGAAAAAAACATGAAAAGGGCTGTAACCACGCGACCGCTAGTCCGATTGACCTGAAAATTGGTATGCAGTGTCTTGGTCCAAGGCCCCATGTACGTCTATGAGGACATTGGCGTATCTCAAAAAACATGGCCGCCATCGGCCAATGAAATTTGAGCACCTATTAGATGGGGTTAACAGAGGCCGATCGGAACGAAACTTGATGGGCATGTTTGACTCATGGTCCTAGAGGTCTGTAAGAATTTTGAAAGAAATCGGCCACTAGTTGGCGCTAACGAGTTTTATGGCTCTGAATTCACGTGTTTTTTCACGCATCCACAAAATATGCATATCATATGATAGATCTCCTCATTCTGAACAAATTTGCCTCTAGAACCATTGCTGTCAATCAAATCATTAATTAAATATTCACAATTATGTTAAAAACCTACTTTTGCAAACTAGTCCCTGGTTTTTTGACCGATCGGAACCAAACCAGTGTCAAAATGTTCTCTGGTCTCTGTTTATCAATAGTTATCGAAAAAAAGTTGAAATTTCAATTCATTTTTGCTAATTGGCTTCAAAATGGACGTTCAGGGCGGAGCCTATTTTACTAAAAAGGCTATAACTCAAGAAGGAAATGAGATATCGTCACCAAACTTGGTACACATGTATATCGGCTCAATTTGAGGTCACGATAAAAATATTGCGACGATTGGCCACTTGGTGGCGCTATAATGTGAAAAAAAACATGAAAAGGGCTATAACCACGCGATCGCTAGTCCAATTAACCTGAAAATTGGTATGCAGACATTGGCGTATCTCAAAAAACATGGCCGCCATCGGCCAATGAAATTTGAGCACCTATTAGACAAGGTTAACAGAGGCCGATCGGAACGAAACTTGGTGGGCATGTTTGACTCATGGTCCTAGAGGTCTGTAAGATTTTTGAAAGAAATCGGCCACTAGTTGGCGCTAACTCAAAAGGGAAGCTCAAAAATTCACGAAAATTGTTGGGTATATGTAGCATGACATGCTGATGAAGCATGAAAAGTTTTAAAGAGATCGGACTATAGGTGGCGCTATAACTGTTAAAAAGCTATAAAAACCATGCATTTTTTATGGTAATATGCCTATATTGGCTGTTTAAAATGTTTAAAATCTTGCTAAATAAAACTTAATGTCTTTAATGCCTATGTGCTTAAAAGGCCTTAAACGCTTGAACCCCGCTAAATGCTGCTTGTTATTATTATTAGGGGTTCAAGCACGAAGTGCTGAACACCTATTGTATTTGTGCTGATTTTTATTATTATTAGGGGTTCAAGCATGAAATGCTGAAACCCTATTGTAATTGTACTGATTTTTATTATTATTATTATTCTGCCGTAAAACTCATCGTGCAGACCAAACCGTAAATGCTAGAGACTTCAAACTTTGTCAATAGGTAGTCCAAAAATCGAGGAGAGGTTATCAAATTATGAGCCAGATTGGCCAATAGGTGGCGCTACAGCAACCAAAAACGCGAAATGGCTCATAACTCTTATACCGTTCGTCCTAAGGGTCAAGTGTCTTATATCATTGGAAAGCTGAGACCATGACGAACAAAACGTATATCTCCGATTTCATTTCCGGTATGCAAATTTTTCCGCCATTTTGAATTTTGTCAAAAACCTACTTTTGCAAACTAGTCCCTGGTTTTTTGACATATCAGAACCAAACCAGTGCCAAAATGTTCTCTCTAGTCTGAATATCAATAATTATCAAAAAAAAGTTGAAATTTTGACTCATGAACGAAAAGGGGCGTGGAAATGTACATTTAAGGCGGAGCCTATTTTACTAAAGAGGCTATAACTCCAGCAAGAAATGAGATATCTTCACCAAACTTGGTAAACTTGTGTATGGGCTCAGTCTTTGGTCACGATAAAAAAACCGCGACGATTGGCCACTTGGTGGCGCTATAACATGGAAAAAACACAAAAAGGGCTATAACCACGCGACCGCTAGTCCGATTGACTGGAAAATTGGTATGCAGTGTCTTGGCCCAAGGCCCCATGTCAGTCTATGAGAACATTGGCGTATCTCAAAAAACATGGCCGCCATCGGCCAATGAAATTTAAGCACCTTATAGACAGGGTTAACGGAGGTCGATCGGAACGAAACTCAGTGGGCATGTTTAACTCATGGTCCTAGAGGTCAGTAAGAATTTTGAAAGAAATCGGCCACTAGTTGGCGCTAACGAGTTTTATGGCTCTGCAATCACGTGGTGTTGCACACATCGGCAAAATATGCATATCATATGATAGATCTCCTCATGTTGAACAACTTTGCCTCTAGAACTATTGCTGTCAATCAAATCGTTAAATAAACATTTGCAATTATGTTAAAAACCTACTTTCGCGAACTAGTCCCTGTTTTTTTGCCCAATCAGAACCAAACCAGTCTAGGACAATTCTCTGGACTCTGTAGATCAATAATTATCAAAAAAAAGTTGAATTTTTGCATTTGGATGGCTATGACAGGGCCATTTAGAAAAGAGGCGTGGCAAAATACACTCAAAAGCCTATAAATCCTAAGGGGAAACTCAAAACTTCACGAAAATTGTTGGGTATATGTGGCATAAAATGTTGAAGACACATGCAAAGTTTTATGGAGATCGGAGTATAGGGGGCGCTATAAGTGTTAAAAAGCTTTGAAAACCATGTATTCCCTATGGTGAATCTCTGTAATCAGGTGGGGTTAAAACAGCCACATAATATGCATATATTATGATAGATCTTCTCATACTGAACAACTTTGCCTCTATAACCAATACTGTCAATCAAATCTTTATTTAAATATTCACAATTATGTTAAAAACCTCGTTTTGCAAACTAGTCCTAGGTTTTTTGCCTGATCGGAACCAAACCACAGCAGTATGATTCTCTGCACTCTCCTGATCAATTCATATTTAGACTTTATAAAGTCACTACTATAATATTTAAAATCACATTTTGTCAGTTAATCATTTCAGTTCACCTGATATCTCTCAAATTCATTCAGTGCTTAAAAGCCTTTCATGCAAAAGGTGTCAAATGCTTAAAAACCTTAAATGGCTTGAACCCCGCTAAATGCTGCTCGCAGCTTTAATTATTATTATTATTATTATTATTCTCCGCTAAAACGCATTGTGCAGACCAAACCGTAAGAGCTGGAAATTTGAAACTTTGTCAGATGGTAGTACTCATGTTGGGGAGACCCTGAGAAGCTATGACCCCAATTGGCCCATAGGTGGCGCTATAGCAATCAATTGCGAGAAAAGGCTCATAACTCCTAAACCGTTTGGTCCACACTCAAGTGTCATATATCATTGGAAAGCTGAGTCCTTGGCGAACAAAATGTATATCTCAGATTTTATTTCCAGTATGCAAATTTTTCCGCCATTTTGAATTTTATTGAAAACCTACTTTTGCAAACTAGTCCCTGGTTTTTTGACCGATCGGAACCAAACCAGTGTCAAAATGTTCTCTGGTCTCTGTTTATCAATAGTTATCAAAAAAAAGTTAAAATTTCGATTCATTTGTGCTAATTGGCTTCAAAATGGACGTTCAGGGCGGAGCCTATTTTACTAAAAAGGCTATAACTCAAGAAGGAAATGAGATATCGTCACCAAACTTGGTACACATGTATATCGGCTCAATTTGAGGTCACGATAAAAAAATCGCGATGATTGGCCACTTGGTGGCGCTATAATGCGAAAAAAACATGAAAAGGGCTGTAACCACGCGACCGCTAGTCCGATTGACCTGAAAATTGGTATGCAGTGTCTTGGTCCAAGGCCCCATGTACGTCTATGAGGACATTGGCGTATCTCAAAAAACATGGCTGCCATCGGCCAATGAAATTTGAGCACCTATTAGATGGGGTTAACAGAGGCCGATCGGAACGAAACTTGATGGGCATGTTTGACTCATGGTCCTAGAGGTCTGTAAGAATTTTGAAAGAAATCGGCCACTAGTTGGCGCTAACGAGTTTTATGGCTCTGAAATCACGTGTTTTTTCACGCATCCACAAAATATGCATATCATATGATAGATCTCCTCATGCTGAACAAATTTGCCTCTAGAACCATTGCTGTCAATCAAATCATTAATTAAATATTCACAATTATGTTAAAAACCTACTTTTGCAAACTAGTCCCTGGTTTTTTGACCGATCGGAACCAAACCAGTGTCAAAATGTTCTCTGGTCTCTGATTATCAATAGTTATCGAAAAAAAGTTGAAATTTCAATTCATTTTTGCTAATTGGCTTCAAAATGGACGTTCAGGGCGGAGCCTATTTTACTAAAAAGGCTATAACTCAAGAAGGAAATGAGATATCGTCACCAAACTTGGTACACATGTATATCGGCTCAATTTGAGGTCACGATAAAAATATTGTGACGATTGGCCACTTGGTGGCGCTATAATGTAAAAAAAAAACATGAAAAGGGCTATAACCACGCGATCGCTAGTCCAATTAACCTGAAAATTGGTATGCAGACATTGGCGTATCTCAAAAAACATGGCCGCCATCGGCCAATGAAATTTGAGCACCTATTAGACAAGGTTAACAGAGGCCGATCGGAACGAAACTTGGTGGGCATGTTTGACTCATGGTCCTAGAGGTCTGTAAGATTTTTGAAAGAAATCGGCCACTAGTTGGCGCTAACTCAAAAGGGAAGCTCAAAAATTCACGAAAATTGTTGGGTATATGTAGCATGACATGCTGATGAAGCATGAAAAGTTTTAAAGAGATCGGACTATAGGTGGCGCTATAACTGTTAAAAAGCTATAAAAACCATGCATTTTTTATGGTAAATTGCCTATATTGGCTGTAAATGGACTTTTCCATCTATTATTTTAGTGTTTAAAACCTTGCTAAATAAAACTTAGTGTCTTTAATGCCTATGTGCTTAAAAGGCCTTAAAGGCTTGAACCCCGCTAAATGCTGCTTGCAGCTTTAATTATTAGGGGTTCAAGCACGAAGTGCTGAAACCCTATTGTAATTGTACTGATTTTTATTATTATTATTATTATTATTATTATTATTATTATTATTCTCCGCTAAAACGCATCGTGCAGACCAAACCGTAAGAGCTGGAAATTTGAAACTTTGTCAGATGGTAGTACTCATGTTGGGGAGACCCTGAAAAGCTATGACCCCAATTGGCCCATAGGTGGCGCTATAGCAATCAATTGCGAGAAAAGGCTCATAACTCCTAAACCGTTTGGTCCACACTCAAGTGTCATATATCATTGGAAAGATGAGTCCTTGGCGAACAAAATGTATATCTCAGATTTTATTTCCAGTATGCAAATTTTTCCGCCATTTTGAATTTTATTGAAAACCTACTTTTGCAAACTAGTCCCTGGTTTTTTGACCGATCGGAACCAAACCAGTGTCAAAATGTTCTCTGGTCTCTGATTATCAATAGTTATCAAAAAAAAGTTGAAATTTTCTATTCATTTATGCTAATTGGCTTCAAAATGGACGTTCAGGGCGGAGCCTATTTTACTAAAAAGGCTATAACTCAAGAAGGAAATGAGATATCGTCACCAAACTTGGTACACATGTATATCGGCTCAATTTGAGGTCACGATAAAAAAATCGCGATGATTGGCCACTTGGTGGCGCTATAATGCGAAAAAAACATGAAAAGGGCTGTAACCACGCGACCGCTAGTCCAATTGACCTGAAAATTGGTATGCAGTGTCTTGGTCCAAGGCCCCATGTACTTCTATGAGGACATTGGCGTACCTCAAAAAACATGGCCGCCATCGGCCAATGAAATTTGAGCACCTATTAGATGGGGCTAACAGAGGCCGATCGGAACGAAACTTGATGGGCATGTTTGACTCATGGTCCTAGAGGTCTGTAAGAATTTTGAAAGAAATCGGCCACTAGTTGGCGCTAACGAGTTTTATGGCTCTGAAATCACGTGTTTTTTCACGCATCCACAAAATATGCATATCATATGATAGATCTCCTCATGCTGAACAAATTTGCCTCTAGAACCATTGCTGTCAATCAAATCATTAATTAAATATTCACAATTATGTTAAAAACCTACTTTTGCAAACTAGTCCCTGGTTTTTTGACCGATCGGAAACAAACCAGTGTCAAAATGTTCTCTGGTCTCTGTTTATCAATAGTTATCAAAAAAGTTGAAATTTCAATTCATTTTTGCTAATTGGCTTCAAAATGGACGTTCAGGGCGGAGCCTATTTTACTAAAAAGGCTATAACTCAAGAAGGAAATGAGATATCGTCACCAAACTTGGTACACATGTATATCGGCTCAATTTGAGGTCACGATAAAAATATTGCGACGATTGGCCACTTGGTGGCGCTATAATGTGAAAAAAAACATGAAAAGGGCTATAACCACGCGATCGCTAGTCCAATTAACCTGAAAATTGGTATGCAGACATTGGCGTATCTCAAAAAACATGGCCGCCATCGGCCAATGAAATTTGAGCACCTATTAGACAAGGTTAACAGAGGCCGATCGGAACGAAACTTGGTGGGCATGTTTGACTCATGGTCCTAGAGATCTGTAAGATTTTTGAAAGAAATCGGCCACTAGTTGGCGCTAACTCAAAAGGGAAGCTCAAAAATTCACGAAAATTGTTGGGTATATGTAGCATGACATGTTGATGAAGCATGAAAAGTTTTAAAGAGATCGGACTATAGGTGGCGCTATAACTGTTAAAAAGCTATAAAAACCATGTATTTTTTATGGTAAATTGCCTATATTGGCTGTAAATGGACTTTTCCATCTATTATTTCAGTGTTTATAATCTTGCTAAATAAAACTTAATGTCTTTAATGCCTATGTGCTTAAAAGGCCTTAAATGCTTGAACCCCGCTAAATGCTGCTTGCAGCTTTAATTATTATTATTATTATTATTATTCTCCGCTAAAACGCATCGTGCAGACCAAACCGTAAGAGCTGGAAATTTGAAACTTTGTCAGATGGTAGTACTCATGTTGGGGAGACTCTGAGAAGCTATGACCCCAATTGGCCCATAGGTGGCGCTATAGCAATCAATTGCGAGAAAAGGCTCATAACTCCTAAACCGTTTGGTCCACACTCAAGTGTCATATATCATTGGAAAGCTGAGTCCTTGGCGAACAAAATGTATATCTCAGATTTTATTTCCAGTATGCAAATTTTTCCGCCATTTTGAATTTTATTGAAAACCTACTTTTGCAAACTAGTCCCTGGTTTTTTGACCGATCGGAACCAAACCAGTGTCAAAATGTTCTCTGGTCTCTGTTTATCAATAGTTATCAAAAAAAAGTTGAAATTTCGATTCATTTATGCTAATTGGCTTCAAAATGGACGTTCAGGGCGGAGCCTATTTTACTAAAAAGGCTATAACTCAAGAAGGAAATGAGATATCGTCACCAAACTTGGTACACATGTATATCGGCTCAATTTCAGGTCACGATAAAAAAATCGCGATGATTGGCCACTTGGTGGCGCTATAATGCGAAAAAAACATGAAAAGGGCTGTAACCACGCGACCGCTAGTCCGATTGACCTGAAAATTGGTATGCAGTGTCTTGGTCCAAGGCCCCATGTACGTCTTTGAGGACATTGGCGTATCTCAAAAAACATGGCCGCCATCGGCCAATGAAATTTGAGCACCTATTAGATGGGGTTAACAGAGGCCGATCGGAACGAAACTTGATCGGCATGTTTGACTCATGGTCCTAGAGGTCTGTAAGAATTTTGAAAGAAATCGGCCACTAGTTGGCGCTAACGAGTTTTATGGCTCTGAATTCACGTGTTTTTTCACGCATCCACAAAATATGCATATCATATGATAGATCTCCTCATTCTGAACAAATTTGCCTCTAGAACTATTGCTGTCAATCAAATCATTAATTAAATATTCACAATTATGTTAAAAACCTACTTTTGCAAACTAGTCCCTGGTTTTTTGACCGATCGGAACCAAACCAGTGTCAAAATGTTCTCTGGTCTCTGTTTATCAATAGTTATCGAAAAAAAGTTGAAATTTCGATTCATTTTTGCAAATTGGCTTCAAAATGGACGTTCAGGGCGGAGCCTATTTTACTAAAAAGGCTATAACTCAAGAAGGAAATGAGATATCGTCACCAAACTTGGTACACATGTATATCGGCTCAATTTGAGGTCACGATAAAAATATTGCGACGATTGGCCACTTGGTGGCGCTATAATGTGAAAAAAAACATGAAAAGGGCTATAACCACGCGATCGCTAGTCCAATTAACCTGAAAATTGGTATGCAGACATTGGCGTATCTCAAAAAACATGGCCGCCATCGGCCAATGAAATTTGAGCACCTATTAGACAAGGTTAACAGAGGCCGATCGGAACGAAACTTGGTGGGCATGTTTGACTCATGGTCCTAGAGGTCTGTAAGATTTTTGAAAGAAATCGGCCACTAGTTGGCGCTAACTCAAAAGGGAAGCTCAAAAATTCACGAAAATTGTTGGGTATATGTAGCATGACATGCTGATGAAGCATGAAAAGTTTTAAAGAGATCGGACTATAGGTGGCGCTATAACTGTTAAAAAGCTATAAAAAACATGCATTTTTTATGGTAATATGCCTATATTGGCTGTTTAAAATGTTTAAAATCTTGCTAAATAAAACTTAATGTCTTTAATGCCTATGTGCTTAAAAGGCCTTAAACGCTTGAACCCCGCTAAATGCTGCTTGTTATTATTATTATTATTATTCTGCCGTAAAACTCATCGTGCAGACCAAACCGTAAATGCTAGAGACTTCAAACTTTGTCAATAGGTAGTCCAAAAATCGAGGAGAGGTTATCAAATTATGAGCCAGATTGGCCAATAGGTGGCGCTACAGCAACCAAAAACGCGAAATGGCTCATAACTCCTAAACCGTTGCTCCTAAGGGTCAAGTGTCTTATATCATTGGAAAGCTGAGACCTTGGCGAACAAAACGTATATCTCCGATTTCATTTCCGGTATGCAAATTTTCCCGCCATTTTGAATTTTGTCAAAAACCTACTTTTGCGAACTAGTCCCTGGTTTTTTGACATATCAGATTCAAACCAGTGCCAAAATGTTCTCTCTAGTCTGACTATCAATAATTATCAAAAAAAAGTTGAAATTTTGACTCATGAACGAAAAGGGGCGTGGAAATGTACATTTAAGGCGGAGCCTATTTTACTAAAGAGGCTATAACTCCAGCAAGAAATGAGATATCTTCACCAAACTTGGTACACATGTGTATGGGCTCAGTCTTTGGTCGCGATAAAAAAATCGCGACGATTGGCCACTTGGTGGCGCTATAACATGGAAAAAACACAAAAAGGGCTATAACCACGCGACCGCTAGTCCGATTGACTTGAAAATTGGTAAGCAGTGTCTTGGCCCAAGGCCCCATGTCTGTCTATTAGAACATTGGCGTATCTCAAAAAACATGGCCGCCATCGGCCAATGAAATTTGAGCACCTATTAGACAGGGTTAACGGAGGTCGATCGGAACGAAACTCAGTAGGCATGTTTGACTCATGGTCCTAGAGGTCTGTAAGAATTTTGAAAGAAATCGGCCACTAGTTGGCGCTAACGAGTTTTATGGCTCTGCAATCACGTGGTGTTGCACACATCGGCAAAATATGCATATCATATGATAGATCTCCTCATGTTGAACAACTGTGCCTCTAGAACTATTTCTGTCAATCAAATCGTTAAATAAATATTTGCAATAATGTTAAAAACCTACTTTTGCGAACTAGTCCCTGGTTTTTTGCCCAATCAGAACCAAACCAGTCTAGGACAATTCTCTGGACTCTCTAGATCAATAATTATCAAAAAAAAGTTGATTTCTTGCATTTGGATGGCTATAACAGGGCCATTTAGAAAAGAGGCGTGGCAAAATACACTCAAAAGCCTATAAATCCTAAGGGAAAACTCAAAACTTCACGAAAATTGTTGGGTATATGTGGCATAACATGTTGAAGACACATGCAAAGTTTTATGGAGATCGGAGTGTAGGGGGCGCTATAAGTGTTAAAAAGCTTTGAAAACCATGTATTCCCTATGGTGAATTGCCTGTAAATTGTATTTTCCATCTCTGTAATCAGGTGGGGTTAAAACAGCCACATAATATGCATATATTTTGATAGATCTTCTCATACTGAACAACTTTGCCTCTATAACCAATACTGTCAATCAAATCTTTATTTAAATATTCACAATTATGTTAAAAACCTCGTTTTGCAAACTAGTCCTAGGTTTTTTGCCTGATCGGAACCAAACCACAGCAGTATGATTCTCTGCACTCTCCTGATCAATTCATATTTAGACTTTATAAAGTCACTATTATAATATTTCAAATCACATTTTGTCAGTTTTTCACTTCATTTCACCTGATATCTCTCAAATTCATTCAGTGCTTAAAAACCTTTCATGCAAAAGGCGTCAAATGCTTAAAGACCTTAAATTGCTTGAACCCCGCTAAATGCTGCTCGCAGCTTTAATTAGGGGTTCAAGCACGAAGTGCTGAAACCCTATTGTAATTGTACTGATTTTTATTATTATTATTATTATTATTATTATTCTCCGCTAAAACGCATCGTGCAGACCAAACCGTAAGAGCTGGAAATTTGAAACTTTGTCAGATGGTAGTACCCATGTTGGGGAGACCCTGAGAAGCTATGACCCCAATTGGCCCATAGGTGGCGCTATAGCAATCAATTGCGAGAAAAGGCTCATAACTCCTAAACCATTTGGTCCACACTCAAGTGTCATATATCATTGGAAAGCTGAGTCCTTGGCGAAAAAAATGTATATCTCAGATTTTATTTCCAGTATGCAAATTTTTCCGCCATTTTGAATTTTATTGAAAACCTACTTTTGCAAACTAGTCCCTGGTTTTTTGACCGATCGGAACCAAACCAGTGTCAAAATGTTCTCTGGTCTCTGTTTATCAATAGTTATCAAAAAAAAGTTAAAATTTCGATTCATTTATGCTAATTGGCTTCAAAATGGACGTTCAGGGCGGAGCCTATTTTACTAAAAAGGCTATAACTCAAGAAGGAAATGAGATATCGTCACCAAACTTGGTACACATGTATATCGGCTCAATTTGAGGTCACGATAAAAAAATCGCGATGATTGGCCACTTGGTGGCGCTATAATGCGAAAAAAACATGAAAAGGGCTGTAACCACGCGACCGCTAGTCCGATTGACCTGAAAATTGGTATGCAGTGTCTTGGTCCAAGGCCCCATGTACGTCTATGAGGACATTGGCGTATCTCAAAAAACATGGCCGCCATCGGCCAATGAAATTTGAGCACCTATTAGATGGGGTTAACAGAGGCCGATCGGAACGAAACTTGATGGGCATGTTTGACTCATGGTCCTAGAGGTCTGTAAGAATTTTGAAAGAAATCGGCCACTAGTTGGCGCTAACGAGTTTTATGGCTCTGAAATCATGTGTTTTTTCACGCATCCACAAAATATGCATATCATATGATAGATCTCGTCATGCTGAACAAATTTGCCTCTAGAACCATTGCTGTCAATCAAATCATTAAATAAATATTCACAATTGTGTTAAAAACCTACTTTTGCAAACTAGTCCCTGTTTTTTTGACCGATCGGAACCAAACCAGTGTCAAAATGTTCTCTGGTCTCTGTTTATCAATAGTTATCGAAAAAAAGTTGAAATTTCAATTCATTTTTGCTAATTGCCTTCAAAATGGACGTTCAGGGCGGAGCCTATTTTACTAAAAAGGCTATAACTCAAGAAGGAAATGAGATATCGTCACCAAACTTGGTACACATGTATATCGGCTCAATTTGAGGTCACGATAAAAATATTGTGACGATTGGCCACTTGGTGGCGCTATAATGTGAAAAAAAACATGAAAAGGGCTATAACCACGCAATCGCTAGTCCAATTAACCTGAAAATTGGTATGCAGACATTGGCGTATCTCAAAAAACATGGCCGCCATCGGCCAATGAAATTTGAGCACCTATTAGACAAGGTTAACAGAGGCCGATCGGAACGAAACTTGGTGGGCATGTTTGACTCATGGTCCTAGAGGTCTGTAAGATTTTTGAAAGAAATCGGCCACTAGTTGGCGCTAACTCAAAAGGGAAGCTCAAAAATTCACGAAAATTGTTGGGTATATGTAGCATGACATGCTGATGAAGCATGAAAAGTTTTAAAGAGATCGGACTATAGGTGGCGCTATAACTGTTAAAAAGCTATAAAAACCATGCATTTTTTATGGTAAATTGCCTATATTGGCTGTAAATGGACTTTTCCATCTATTATTTCAGTGTTTAAAATCTTGCTAAATAAAACTTAATGTCTTTAATGCCTATGTGCTTAAAAGGCCTTAAACGCTTGAACCCCGCTAAATGCTGCTTGTTATTATTATTATTCTGCCGTAAAACTCATCGTGCAGACCAAACCGTAAGAGCTAGAGACTTCAAACTTTGTCAATAGGTAGTCCAAAAATCGAGGAGAGGTTATCAAATTATGAGCCAGATTGGCCAATAGGTGGCGCTACAGCAACCAAAACCGCAAAAGGGCTCATAACTCCTAAACCGTTTGGTCCACACTCAAGTGTCTTATATCATTGGAAAACTGAGACCTTGTCGAACAAAACGTATATCTCCGATTTCATTTCCGGTATGCAAATTTTTCCGCCATTTTGAATTTTGTCAAAAACCTACTTTTGCGAACTAGTCCCTGGTTTTTTGACATATCGGAACCAAACTAGTGCCAAAATGTTCTGTCTAGTCTGAATATCAATAATTATCAAAAAAAAGTTGAAATTTTGTCTCATGGACGAAAAGGGGCGTGGAAATGTACATTTAAGGCGGAGCCTTTTTTACTAAAGAGGCTATAACTCAAGAAGGAAATGAGATATCTTCACCAAACTTGGTACACATGTGTAGGGGCTCATTCTGAGGTCAGGATAAAAAAAATGTGAAGATTGACCACTTGGTGGCGCTAAAATGTGGAAAAAACATGAAAATAGCTATAACCACGCGACCGCTAGTCCGATTGACCTGAAAATTGGTATGCAGTGTCTTGGCCCAAGGTACCATGTATGTGTATGAGGACATTGGTGTATCTCAAAAAACATGGCCGCCATAGACCAATGAATTTTGAGCACCTTCTAGACAAGGTTAATGGAGGCTGATCGGAACGAAACTCAGTGGGCATGTTTGACACATGGTCTTAGAGGTTTGTAAGAATTTTGAAAGAAATCGGCCACTAGTTGGCGCTAACAAGTTTTATGGCTCTGCAATCACGTGGTGTTGCACACATCGGCAAAATATGCATATCATATGATAGATATCCTCATGTTGAACAACTTTGCCTCTGGAACCATTGCTGTCAATCAAATCATTAATTAAATTTTCGTAATTATGTTAAAAACCTACTTTTGCAAACTAGTCCCTGGTTTTTTACCCAATCAGAACCAAACCAGTCTAGGACAATTCTATAGACTCTCTAGGTCAATAATTATTGAAAAAAAGTTGAACTTTTGCATTTGGATGGCTATAACAGGGCCATTTAGAAAAGAGGCGTGGCAAAATACACTCAAAAGCCTATAAATCCTAAAGGGAAACTCAAAACTTCACGAAAATTGTTGGGTATATGTGGCATAACATGTTGAAGACACATGCAAAGTTTTATGGAGATCGGAATATAGGGGGCGCTATAAGTGTTAAAAAGCTTGGGAAAGCATGTATTCCCTAGTGTGAATTGCCTGTATTGGCTGTAAATGGTTTTCCATCTTGTTAATCAGGTGGCGTTAAAACAGCCACATAATATGCATATATTATGATAGATCTTCTCATAGTGAACAACTTTGCCTCTATAACCAATACTGTCAATCAAATCTTTATTTAAATATTCACAATTATGTTAAAAACCTCTAGTCCTAGGTTTTTTGCCTGATCGGACCCAAACCACAGCAGTATGATTCTCTGGACTCTCCTGATCAATAGTTATCAAAAACATGTTGAACTTTACACTTTGGGGAGCTATAACAGGGTCATTTGGAGAATAGATGTGGTAAAACATGCTCAAAAGCATATTAATACTGAACGAAAACTCAAAACTTCACAAAAATAGGTGGTGTGTGTGTGTGTGTGTGTGTGTGTGTGTGTGTGTGTGTGTGTGTGTGTGTGTGTGTGTGTGTGTGTGTGTGTGTGTCTCTGTCTGTCTGTCTGTCTGTCTGTCATGCTAGCAAACAGCACTTCCAACATGCTACACATGCTAGCAGTGATTAGCTAAGTGTTAAATCAGGCAAATAACATAGAACTCTATAAACATTATAGTAACCATCTGTGACAACTAACAACTGCCTAGCAACACCATAACAACCATCAAGAACAACCTAGCAACCACCTAGCAACATGTTTATCATGTTAGCAAAGTAAAATAGTAATATTGTCATACAATTGATTAATATTGTTCTATAATTCATATTTAGACTTTATAAAGTCACTACTATAATATTTATAATCATATTTTGTCAGTTAATCATTTCATTTCACCTGATATCTCACAAATTCATTCAATGGTTAAAAACCTTCCATGCAAAAGGCGTCAAATGCTTAAAGACCTTAAATTGCTTGAACCCCGCTAAATGCTGCTCGCAGCTTTAATTAGGGGTTCAAGCACGAAGTGCTGAAACCCTATTGTAATTGTACTGATTTTTATTATTATTATTATTATTATTATTATTCTCCGCTAAAACGCATCGTGCAGACCAAACCGTAAGAGCTGGAAATTTGAAACTTTGTCAGATGGTAGTACTCATGTTGGGGAGACCCTGAGAAGCTATGACCCCAATTGGCCCATAGGTGGCGCTATAGCAATCAATTGCGAGAAAAGGCTCATAACTCCTAAACCGTTTGGTCCACACTCAAGTGTCATATATCATTGGAAAGCTGAGTCCTTGGCGAACAAAATGTATATCTCAGATTTTATTTCCAGTATGCAAATTTTTCCGCCATTTTGAATTTTATTGAAAACCTACTTTTGCAAACTAGTCCCTGGTTTTTTGACCGATCGGAACCAAACCAGTGTCAAAATGTTCTCTGGTCTCTGTTTATCAATAGTTATCAAAAAAAAGTTGAAATTTCGATTCATTTATGCTAATTGGCTTCAAAATGGACGTTCAGGGCGGAGCCTATTTTACTAAAAAGGCTATAACTCAAGAAGGAAATGAGATATCGTCACCAAACTTGGTACACATGTATATCGGCTCAATTTGAGGTCACGATAAAAAAATCGCGATGATTGGCCACTTGGTGGCGCTATAATGCGAAAAAAACATGAAAAGGGCTATAACCACGCGACCGCTAGTCCGATTGACCTGAAAATTGGTATGCAGTGTCTTGGTCAAAGGCCCCATGTACGTCTACGAGGACATTGGCCTCTCTCAAAAAACATGGCCGCCATCGGCCAATGAAATTTGAGCACCTATTAGATGGGGTTAACAGAGGCCGATCGGAACGAAACTTGATGGGCATGTTTGACTCATGGTCCTAGAGGTCTGTAAGAATTTTGAAAGAAATCGGCCACTAGTTGGCGCTAACGAGTTTTATGGCTCTGAAATCACGTGTTTTTTCACGCATCCACAAAATATGCATATCATATGATAGATCTCCTCATGCTGAACAAATTTGCCTCTGGAACCATTGCTGTCAATCAAATCATTAATTAAATATTCACAATTATGTTAAAAACCTACTTTTGCAAACTAGTCCCTGGTTTTTTGACCGATCGGAACCAAACCAGTGTCAAAATGTTCTCTGGTCTCTGTTTATCAATAGTTATCGAAAAAAAGTTGAAATTTCAATTCATTTTTGCTAATTGGCTTCAAAATGGACGTTCAGGGCGGAGCCTATTTTACTAAAAAGGCTATAACTCAAGAAGGAAATGAGATATCGTCACCAAACTTGGTACACATGTATATCGGCTCAATTTGAGGTCAGGAAAAAAATATTGCGACGATTGGCCACTTGGTGGCGCTATAATGTGAAAAAAAAACATGAAAAGGGCTATAACCACGCGATCACTAGTCCAATTAACCTGAAAATTGGTATGCAGACATTGGCGTATCTCAAAAAACATGGCCGCCATCGGCCAATGAAATTTGAGCACCTATTAGACAAGGTTAACAGAGGCCGATCGGAACGAAACTTGGTGGGCATGTTTGACTCATGGTCCTAGAGGTCTGTAAGATTTTTGAAAGAAATCGGCCACTAGTTGGCGCTAACTCAAAAGGGAAGCTCAAAAATTCACGAAAATTGTTGGGTACATGTGGCATAACATGCTGATGAAGCATGCAAAGTTTTAAAGAGATTGGACTATAGGTGGCGCTATAACTGTTAAAAAGCTATAAGAACCATGCATTTCCTATGTTAAATTGCCTATATTGACTGTAAATGGACTTTTCCATCTATTATTTTAGTGTTTAAAATCTTGCTAAATAAAACTTAATGTCTTTAATGCCTATGTGCTTTAAAGGCCTTAAAGGCTTGAACCCCGCTAAATGCTGCTTGCAGCTTTAATTATTATTATTATTATTATTATTATTCTCCGATAAAACGCATCGTGCAGACCAAACCGTAAGGGCTAGAGACTTCAAACTTTACCCGAAGGTAGTCCAAAAATCGAGGAGAGGTTATCAAATTATGAGCCAGATTGGCCTATAGGTGGCGCTATAGCAATCAATTGCGAGAAAGGGCTCATAACTCCTAAACCGTTTGGTCCACACTCAAGTGTCTTATATCATTGGAAAGCTGAGTCCTTGGCGAACAAAACGTATATCTCCGATTTCATTTCCGTCATGAAAATTTTTCCGCCATTTTGAATTTTGTCAAAAACCTACTTTTGCAAACTAGTCCCTGGTTTTTTGACATACCGGAACCAAACCAGTGTCAAAATGTTCTGTCTAGTCTGAATATCAATAATTATCAAAAAAAAGTTGAAATTTTGATTCATTTTTGCTAAGGGGCTTCAAAATGGACGTTCAGGGCGGAGCCTATTTTACTAAAAAGGCTATAACTCAAGAAGGAAATTAGATATCTTCACCAAACCTGGTACACATGTGTATGGGCCCAATATTTGGTCACGATAAAAATATCGCGACAGTTGGCCACTTGGTGGCGCTATAACATGAAAAAAACACAAAAACGGCTATAACCACACGACCGCTAGTCCGATTGACTTGAAAATTGGTATGCGGTGTCGTGGCCCAAGGTACCATGTATGTCTTTGAGGACATTGGCGTATCTCAAAAAACATGGCCGCCATAGGCCAATGAAATTTGAGCACCTATTATGTTTATGGCTCTGTAATCACGTGGTGTTGCATACATCCGCAAAATATGCATATCATACGATAGATCTCCTCATGTTGAACAACTTTGCCTCTAGGGCCATTGCTGTCAATCAAATCGTTAATTAAATATTCGTAATTATGTTAAAAACCTACTTTTGTGAACTTGACCCTGGTTTTTTGCCCGATCAGAACCAAACAAGTCTAGGACAGTTGTCTGGACTCTTTAGATCAATACCTATCAAAAAAAAGTTGAACTTTTGCATTTGGATGGCTATAACAGGGCCAGTTAGAAAAGAGGCGTGGCAAAATACACTCAAAAGCCTATAAATCCTAAGGGAAAACTCAAAACTTCACGAAAATTGTTGGGTATATGTGGCATACCATGCTGATGAAGCATGCAAAGTTTTACAAAGATCGGACTATATGTGGCGCTATAACTGTTAAAAAGCTTTAAAAACCATGCATTTCCTATGGTAAATTGCCTATTTTGGCTGTAAATGGACTTTTCCATCTATTATTTTAGTGTTTAAAATCTTGCTAAATAAAACTTAATGTCTTTAATGCCTATGTGCTTAAAAGGCCTTAAAGGCTTGAACCCCGCTAAATGCTGCTTGCAGCTTTAATTATTATTATTATTATTATTCTGCCGTAAAACTCATCGTGCAGACCAAACCGTAAATGCTAGAGACTTAAAACTTTGTCAATAGGTAGTCCAAAAATCGAGGAAAGGTTATCAAATTATGAGCCAGATTGGCCAATAGGTGGCGCTATAGCAATCAATTGCGCAAAAGGGCTCATAACTCCTAAACCGTTTGGTCCACACTCAAGTGTCTTATATCATTGGAAAGCTGAGACCTTGGCGAACAAAACGTATATCTCCGATTTCATTTCCGTCATGAAAATTTTTCCGCCATTTTGAATTTGGTCAAAAACCTACTTTTGCGAACTAGTCCCTGGTTTTTTGACATATCGGAACCAAACCAGTGCCAAAATGTTCTGTCTAGTCTGAATATCAATAATTATCAAAAAAAAGTTGAAATTTTGACTCATGAACGAAAAGGGGCGTGGAAATGTACATTTAAGGCGGAGCCTATTTTACTAAAGAGGCTATAACTCCAGCAAGAAATTAGATATATTCACCAAACTTGGTACACATGTGTATGGGCTCAGTCTTTGGTCACGATAAAAAAATCACGACGATTGGCCACTTGGTGGCGCTATAACATGGAAAAAACACAAAAAGGGCTATAACCACGCGACCGCTAGTCCGATTGACTTGAAAATTGGTAAGCAGTGTCTTGGCCCAAGGCCCCATGTCTGTCTATGAGAACATTGGCGTATCTCAAAAAACATGGCCGCCATCGGCCAATGAAATTTGAGCACTTATTAGACAGGGTTAACGGAGGTCGATTGGAACGAAACTCAGTAGGCATGTTTGACTCATGGTCCTAGAGGTCTGTAAGAATTTTGAAAGAAATCGGCCACTAGTTGGCGCTAACGAGTTTTATGGCTCTGCAATCACGTGGTGTTGCACACATCGGCAAAATATGCATATCATATGATAGATCTCCTCATGTTGAACAACTTTGCCTCTAGAACTATTTCTGTCAATCAAATCGTTAAATAAATATTTGCAATAATGTTAAAAACCTACTTTTGCGAACTAGTCCCTGGTTTTTTGCCCAATCAGAACCAAACCAGTCTAGGACAATTCTCTGGACTCTCTAGATCAATAATTATCAAAAAAAAGTTGATTTCTTGCATTTGGATGGCTATAACAGGGCCATTTAGAAAAGAGGCGTGGCAAAATACACTCAAAAGCCTATAAATCCTAAGGGGAAACTCAAAACTTCACGAAAATTGTTGGGTATATGTGGCATAACATGTTGAAGACACATGCAAAGTTTTATGGAGATCGGAGTATAGGGGGCGCTATAAGTGTTAAAAAGCTTTGAAAACCATGTATTCCCTATGGTGAATTGCCTGTAAATTGTATTTTCCATCTCTGTAATCAGGTGGGGTTAAAACAGCCACATAATATGCATATATTATGATAGATCTTCTCATACTGAACAACTTTGCCTCTATAACCAATACTGTCAATCAAATCTTTATTTAAATATTCACAATTATGTTAAAAACCTCGTTTTGCAAACTAGTCCTAGGTTTTTTGCCTGATCGGAACCAAACCACAGCAGTATGATTCTCTGCACTCTCCTGATCAATTCATATTTAGACTATATAAAGTCACTATTATAATATTTAAAATCACATTTTGTCAGTTTATCACTTCATTTCACTTGATATCTCTCAAATTCATTCAGTGCTTAAAAGCCTTTCATGTAAAAGGTGTCAAATGCTTAAAGACCTTAAATGGCTTGAACCCCGCTAAATGCTGCTCGCAGCTTTAATTATTATTATTATTATTATTCTGCCGTAAAACTCATCGTGCAGACCAAACCGTAAATGCTAGAGACTTCAAACTTTGTCAATAGGTAGTCCAAAAATCGAGGAGAGGTTATCAAATTATGAGCCAGATTGGCCAATAGGTGGCGCTACAGCAACCAAAAACGTGAAATGGCTCATAACTCCTAAACCATTCATCCTAAGGGTCAAGTGTCTTATATCATTGGAAAGCTGAGACCATGACGAACAAAACGTATATCTCCGATTTCATTTCCGGTATGCAAATTTTTCCGCCATTTTGAATTTTGTCAAAAACCTACTTTTGCGAACTAGTCCCTGGTTTTTTGACATATCAGAACCAAACCAGTGCCAAAATGTTCTCTCTAGTCTGAATATCAATAATTATCAAAAAAAAGTTGAAATTTTGACTCATGAACGAAAAGGGGCGTGGAAATGTACATTTAAGGCGGAGCCTATTTTACTAAAGAGGCTATAACTACAGCAAGAAATGAGATATCTTCACCAAACTTGGTACACATGTGTATGGGCTCAGTCTTTGGTCACGAAAAAAAAATCGCGACGATTGGCCACTTGGTGGCGCTATAACATGGAAAAAACACAAAAAGGGCTATAACCACGCGACCGCTAGTCCGATTGACTGGAAAATTGGTATGCAATGTCTTGGCCCAAGGTACCATGTCTGTCTATGAGAACATTGGCGTATCTCAAAAAACATGGCCGCCATCGGCCAATGAAATTTGAGCACCTATTAGACAGGGTTAACGGAGGTCGATCGGAACAAAACTCAGTGGGCATGTTTAACTCATGGTCCTAGAGGTCTGTAAGAATTTTGAAAGAAATCGGCCACTAGCTGGCGCTAACGAGTTTTATGGCTCTGCAATCACGTCGCCTTGCACACATCGGCAAAATATGCATATCATATGATAGATCTCCTCATGTTGAACAACTTTGCCTCCAGAACCATTGCTGTCAATCAAATCATTAAATAAATATTTGCAATTATGTTAAAAACCTACTTTTGCGAACTAGTCCCTGGTTTTTTGCCCAATCAGAACCAAACCAGTCTAGGACAATTCTCTGGACTCTCTAGATCAATAATTATCAAAAAAAAGTAGATTTTTTGCATTTGGATGGCTATAACAGGGCCATTTAGAAAAGAGGCGTGGCAAAATACACTCAAAAGCCTATAAATCCTAAGGGAAAACTCAAAACTTCACGGAAATTGTTGGGTATATGTGGCATAACATGTTGAAGACACATGCAAAGTTTTATGGAGATCGGAGTATAGGGGGCGCTATAAGTGTTAAAAAGCTTTGAAAACCATGTATTCCCTATGGTGAATCTCTGTAATCAGGTGGGGTTAAAACAGCCACATAATATGCATATATTATGATAGATCTTCTCATACTGAACAACTTTGCCTCTATAACCAATACTGTCAATCAAATCTTTATTTAAATATTCACAATTATGTTAAAAACCTCGTTTTGCAAACTAGTCCTAGGTTTTTTGCCTGATCGGAACCAAACCACAGCAGTATGATTCTCTGCACTCTCCTGATCAATTCATATTTAGACTTTATAAAGTCATTATTATAATATTTAAAATCACATTTTGTCAGTTTATCACTTCATTTCACCTGATATCTCTCAAATTCATTCAGTGCTTAAAAGCCTTTCATGCAAAAGGTGTCAAATGCTTAAAAACCTTAAATGGCTTGAACCCCGCTAAATGCTGCTCGCAGCTTTAATTATTATTATTATTATTCAGCCGAAAAACGCATCGTGCAGACCAAACCGTAAGAGCTGGAAACTTGAAACTTTGTCAATAGGTAGTACAAAAATCGAGGAAAGGTTATCAAATTATGAGCCAGATTGGCCCATAGGTGGCGCTATAGCAATCAATTGCGCAAAAAGGCTCATAACTCCTAAACCGTTTGGTCCACACTCAAGTGTCTTATATCATTGGAAAGCTGAGACCTTGGCGAACAAAACGCAAATATCCGATTTCATTTCCGTCATTAAAAATTTTCTGCCATTTTGAATTTTGTTGAAAATCTTCTTTTACGAACTAGTCCCTGGTTTTTTGACCGATCGGAACCAAACCAGTGCCAAAATGTTGTCTGTAGTCTGAATATGAACATTCATTGAGAAAAAGTTGAAATTTCGATTCACGGAAGATAAGGGGATCAAAATGGACGCTCAGGGCGGAGCCTATTTTACTAAAAAGACTATAACTCCAAAATGAAATGAGATATCTTCACCAAACTTGGTAAATGTGTGTATGGGCTAATTCTCTGGTCTCGATAAAAAAATCGCGACGATTGACCACTTGGTGGCGCTATAATGGGAAAAAAACATGAAAATAGCTATAACCACACGACCGCTAGTCCGATTGACCTGAAAATTGGTATGCAGTGTCTTGGCCCAAGGTACTATATAGGTCTATGAGGACATTGGTGTATCTCAAAAAACATGGCCGCCATCGGCCAATGAATTCAAGCACCTATTAGACGGGGTTAACAGAGGCCAATCCGAATGAAACTCGGTGGGCATGTTTGACTCATGGTCCTAGAGGTCTGTATGAATTTTCAAAGAAATCGGCCACTAGTTGGCGCTAACGAGTTTTATGGCTCTGTAATCACGTGGTGTTTTACGCATCCACAAAATATGCATATCATATTATAGATCTCCTCATGTTAAACAACTTTGCCTCTAGAACTATTGCTGTCAATCAAATCAAATCATCACTAAACCAGGGCCATTTAAAAAAGAGGCTTGGCAAAATACACTCAAAAGCCTATAAAACTCAATACGTGGTCTTGTACTGCCCTCTGCTGGCCATTCTATTTAAGTCTTTCACGTGTGGTTTTGCATTCATATATTTAGACATTAAAAGATCGCTTATATAATAATTACTATTATAAGACAATCAAATTTTGTCAGAGTTTATCACTTCATTTGTACTGACACTTCATATGTTAGCAATGTGGTAAATCATGGTAAATCTTGCTAGAACATGGTAAATAATAATAATAGAACATGATGTATCTTGGTAAATCATGCTAGCAATTTCATAAACCATGCTAAATCATGCTAGAATTGGGGTAATTCATGCTAGCAATGTTGTAAACCAAGTTAAGTCATACTACCAATGTGGTAAACCATTGTAAATAATGCTAGAACAATGTAAATTATGCTAGATTGTGATAAATCATACAAGAAACATGGTATAACATAGTAGAATGTGGTATATCATAGTAAATCATACTAGACTATGGTAAATCATGTTATAATCGTCAGGGGCGTGGGACTGGGGGGATAAAGGGTACTGAGTAACCAGGGCCCGAGGCAGGGGGGGGGCCTTAGAAGTCAGTTTTCTATACATACACATACATGTTACGGGGGCCCAGCAAGATGGTTTGTACCCAGGGCCCAAAATTTGGTGCTACGCCCCTGATAATCGTGGTACATCATACTAAAATGTGGTATATCATGGTAAATAATGCTACAGGAAAAATCATGATATACTCTTGTAAATCATGCTATCACGGTAAATTATGGTAAATCATTCTACAATTTGGAACTTTTATGTTTAGTTCATGATGTCTTGCTCATGTACACCTCAACACTTGGTCAACACCTTAAACCTTCCCGTTTGTAGGCAACCTACATGAACCACTGAGCCACTGCCGCCCCGCTGTGTCCCACTAAAATTCTCACTAAAAGGCCGTAGAGGATCACTTATTTTTTAATTGCGCTCATTAATATTGTAACTAAATTTTTTCATTTCAAATAATATTTAAACTTTATAAAATCATTAAATAACATTAAAAAACAATTTTTTCAAGGCAATGGAAAAAAAAGTACTTTATTGTTCATTTGAGGCATGTTTTTCAATAATATTACATGATTACAATGAAAACTGAAGATTGTTTTAAACGGGAAACCTTTTTTATCGTTTATTTCAAATATCTATATGTACAACAAAATGTATGAAAGCACGTTTATTATGTTAATATTTTATGAGTTAATATGAAAAATGTGCCTTATAAAAACAAGTACATGGAGTCAAAGAAAACAAAAAATTATTTAAAATTTTGAAGACAGAATAACAAAATGCATAAGAAAATAAGAATATGAAATAGTAAGAAATAATTCATTCATTCATTTAATAATTTTTTTATTCATATTAAAGTAAGTTTGTGTTAATTTATTTTGTAATAATCACATATTAAATGAAAATCCATAATTGTGAAGTATTAAGATTTGAAACGAGAGCATCTAGAAATGAAATGTAGGATAGTACATATCAAAATTTTAAAAATGTCAAATAGTAACCAAAAAAAGCAAAGATTTATGAATAATATATTTTTAAACAAATGTAAGAAAATATTTGAAAAATATTCATTCATTCATTCATTCATTCATTCATTCATTTATTCATTCATTTCACTGCATTGAAAAAAAATCACATTTAAAAAGCAAAATTAACATTAAATTAAAAAGCATATTTGTTAAATAGTACAATAAAGAGGAAATAAAGAGTAAAAGAGATTGCCACATAAAATGTGCAATTACAAAATATACAAATTAATAAAAAATAAACCATTTATTCATTCCATTTATATGAATTGGGGGGGGGAATTACATTTTAAAAACAAAAATAACATATTCGATAAAGTATAGTTAAGTAGTACATTAAAGAAGCGATAAAGATTAAAAGAGAAGTCCACATTCTTCAAGAGAACCTTGAACACTCATGTCTGAACAGTTAATCAAGGTGTTTAGGCAAATACGCATTATACAGCACAGTTGGAAGTAAGGCAGTGTGGTATGGTAGGCCTACATTAAAACAAAAACAAAACAAAAATTACAAAATAAAATGAAAATGAAAAAAAAACCTAACAACTAACAAGAATTCGGGCAAGTGGTGACAGAGAAAGTGAGACTAAATATGATAATGAAAGTAAACAAAATGCTATTGTGATATAACCTTAAATCTCACACTACCAAAAATGTTGTGCTAATGCTGCAAAATTTTCAAAAGAAGTAACAGAGGTTCGCAATGAGGAGACAAAGAACAATGAGACCCAGGATCTGGCAAAATAAAACATCACAGTGGAGATGATGGAGGAAGAAGTCAGGCAGGATGCAATGGAGGGAGGAGACAAAGGGTGACTTAGAGGAGAAGATGGAGCACAACAGAACTGATGGATGTAAGAGGCAGGGGGAACCAGCAGCCATACTGACATAGGTGTAGTTGTGAACAGTGTAGATCCAGGCTGAGATGATGACAAAGGAGACTTGGAGCTGACTGTGATCCACTTCAGCAAAACACACTTGGAGCTGGGAAGGCCCAGTGGTGATGAAGATGACTTGGGAGTGGACTGAAGCAGTGGCAACAAAGACATCTGACTGGGCTGAACCAGCAGAGATGAAGATATGCTGTAACTTGGAGAGTGGAAGTTGGAACCAGTGGAAACTGAAGATCTTTTAATGTGGCGTAATCCAGCAGCTCATCCCACGGCAATAATTTAGTGACCGTTCAACTCATAGACAATTGTCAGTGATGACATGTGGTTGGGGCTTCAGTCCATGCAGGACAACACCACTAAAATACCCTCAATGACAGACAACACTGGCCTCTGTCAAACACAAAAACTCTGTCAGATACAACTGAGATAAACATTTCAGAATGGTCAGCATTTCAGAATGTTCAATACATGTTAATGTAAAATTATTAGACTGTGTTGATCATTTGTTGAGAGACAAGAACAGAAATTAATAATTTACCTTGAACTCTGATGAATCTGAATTGCTGCTGAACTGAGCCTTACAGATGTAGGGTCCATATTTGATACAGACAGCAGTAATCCATGACTTGCGTTGAGTAAACAGTCCACAGTGGTGGTGGTGGTGTAATGATCTGGACATTGTTGTCTGCTGTCAAACTGTTTCCTTGATTTGCATAAAATGCAATCTTCAGCTGGTTCTAGTGGAATAAAGCAAACATTTATTTAATAGAATATCCTTATAACACAAACATATAAACAGAGACATATTATGTTAATGTAATATAAGTTATAACCAATTTAAAAGATAAACACTGTCTTACCTGTTTATCAATATTTGAAGTATTGGAATATGTGGAGAATGAAACATCAAAGATAGTCTCTTCATCATTCGCCTCTTGTCCCATTTGGGACATAGGTTGTCAACAACAGCTCTCCAACAGTTCTGGTCCTGATCCAGTTTCTCCACTTGTCCCCATGACAGTCCCATTTCCTTGGACTTCAAGTCTTGTCGCCAGGTGTTTTAGGGACGGCCACTTTTTCTCTTGGCTTGAGGGTTCCAAAGAATGGCCAATCCAGCCCCATCTTCTTTGGAGGATTTATTTCTATACAGGCTGCTGTCTGGTTCTCTCCCACAATTCCCTGTTACTAATGTTTACTGGCCGGTAGTATTCGCCTGAGGTGGGTATTGATGAATGTCTAGATTTTCTTCATAGTTGAGGCTGATAGTCAAAGATAGTCTAACATTTCTTAAAGATCATCTTTCTTTTTTCTTTCTTTTTTATCTTCCCATTCATTGTTTTGCTGTAAAGAATTGGTAAAAAATTTTACACCACCTTTTAAAGTATTCTATTATAAATTTGATAAGTGCCAACTGTATGCTCCATACAAATTAAGGACATTATAAAGACATTTTGAATAATAAAACCCAAAAGAAATAAATAAAGAGGATTAATAAATGAATGAATGAATTAATCAATTAATGAAAAAGAAAACCAATAGAATGTGTCTGTGGGTGTTAAGGCCAATGAATAAATGCTATTTTTTGTATTATATATATGTATTAAGTTATATTTTTAAATAATAAAATATTAACAGTTCATTATGAAAATTCAACAGGAATATAGAAATGTACAGTACGTGGCCTTAACACCCACTAACAACCCCTACGACTAATGCTGCTTTCACGTGCTATCGGAAATGTCCTATTTCTGACTCCTTAATGTGTTTTGTTGTCTAGAAAAATAGGATTTTATATAGAAATCAGGGTGATTTTTGCCTATTTAGTTTGATTATCTTGTTGATCAACATTTTATTGTTGAAGATTTTTAGTATATTTTGTTCGTGTGAAATTTCCAACTAAGTAAATTGTTTTATACCAATCCCGATAGCACGTGAAAGCAGCATTAATTCCCACAGAGACCGTCCAATATTAAACATCCATCTCTGTATCCCCCCCCCCCCCCCCCCCCCCAATCTGGATGGACGTTTCATTATAATAGCCACTTCAGCACAACACACTCATGATAGCTGAAGTATGTGGGCATTATATCAATCTTTATTTTATTCAAGTCAATATCTTTAATATATACATGATCAATTAATGTGCCATTTTCAGTTGTTGCATTTTCAACTATTTGTGTGAAGCCAAAATGCTGCATAACATCATGAATTGTTGATTTATTGAAAATATTTTCATTGAAGTCTCCTAGAATTATTTTGCCGCCTGATAAGCAGTTTATTTCATTAATTAATTTAATTAAGTTCTTTCTAAATAATGATATGTTATATGATGATGGTCTGTACACGACTGCAACAGTTGTGTTTAAGTCTTGTATATTGCACATTAGACATTCAATGTTAATACATGGTAAATCAACTAAAGCAGCTTTTACGTTCTCTCTGTGATATATGCCAACACCACCATGATTTTCCTCTTTTAGTTTATCAAAAACATCTTCACTTGTGGCATATGCAACTCTTCGCGGTTTGTTATGGAAATGATATCCAGAAAGACTGATATCGTTCTCAAGATAGTTTGGTTTTAGCCACGTCTCTGTTACACAAATCATATCTGCTTTAAAATATCTATTGTCTTGCTGAATATCTAAAATATGTGGAATTAGCCCTTGGACATTGTGTAACATCATTTCAAATTTAACATTTTTTATGGTTTTACATGGATCAATGAATGGAGGCATTCTCTGTAGAACTTCCTCAATGTTCTCTTTTGCATAAATAGCTTTTTCTTTGAAATCTTCTATTATGAGTCCATCAAGAGAGGTAACTCGACTTAATGCTACATATGCTTGTCCTGGAGCAAATATCTTTTTCAATGAAACAACAGCTTTGTTCACTGTCAGACCTTGCACTTTGTGAACTGTGGAAGCCCATGCTAGCTTCAAAGGAAATTGTCTTCTGACACCACCACTGCTTGTCACTTTCTCTTCTTCAGGCTCAATTGGTGTGCTTTTCTCCAGTCCAGGTTTCAAACATGGATTTTTAACTCTAGCTTCTTTACCAGCTCGTTCATCATCAAATTCAATGTATATTTTTGATGGAAATATTTCATCATTTTCATAACAGAACTCTTTAAGTGTTCCAAAAATGCCATTCACCAAACCATCTGATACATTGATATTTTTCAGTAGCATTACTCGAGCATCGATTGCTAATTCAAGGGATTTTTCCAAAGAACTGTTGTGAACTCTGAGATGAAACCCATCCTTTTTTTCCATTCGGCCAGTTTTAGCATTTCTCTCAAAATCTTGGGCATTAACAGTAACCGTGTCAGAGCATATTTTGTGCACCATTTTTAGGTTATGTTCATCAACCTCACTATTAGTTGCATAAATATGGATATCTGTACTCTCATCACCATCACCTGTTTCACAATTTTTAAGCATAGCAACATCTTCTTCAAGCATTGCTTCATCTTTCTTACGTTGCCTTAAACGATTTAATAATTCAGCAAAATGTTTGTCCTTCTGGCGCATAATTTCTGTAAGTTCAATAAAACTGAAGTTAGTTTCCCAAAGATTCACACTGTTCACTGGTTCACTGTAAAGTGGTTTTCCTTTCACAGGAGACAGCTGATAAAAATCTCCAACTGCTATCACACAGACTTTTCCAAATGCAGAGTAATCACCTGTTTGTTTGATTTGTCTCAATCTTCCATGAATATATGCTAGAAGTTTGTGATCAACCATTGAAATTTCATCAATTATTAATATTTGTAGTTTTCCAAATTTGGCTCGCAAGGAATTTATTTTTTCATCTCCAAGTGGCTGATATGGCAGTGAAGCATTTATTCCGATGCAGAGACTGGAATGTACAGTAGACCCGTTAATCTGGTACGCGGACACACCGGTAGGAGCAGTTAGTAGCACATGTGTCTCATCTGGGTTGTCTGTTAACTTTGAAAGTAGGCGAGAGGTTTCATAATAGATGGCTTTAATCAGTACTGACTTTCCAACACCTCCTGGACCAGATATGAACACATGAAATGGATCTGGGTTTTCACCTTGTACTTTTGCTAAACACCATTGCCGCACTTTGTAAAAGATTTGTGATTGCTTCTCATTCAAAGAACGCAGTAAACCCATTGCATCTTGCTTTGTCATCGCTGATGGATTATTTTCTATCTTTGAAATACCTACATTTGGTAATAGATCAGGTATGATATCATCACCTTCTTCTGTTTCTATTTGCTCTTTTTTAGTCTCCAGACATTCTAGACGTTCAAGTTCTGCTTCTGGACAGATTTGGGCCCAAGCATCTTCCATTGGTCCATGTTGATCTAAATCTTCTTGAGCTCTTTGTATCGTGTCTGCTTCTTTTTCAAATTTTCCCATGTTAGTGTCCACTATAATTTTCACTGACTCAAGCTCATCATTTAAAATTGCTACAAACCCAGTCTCATAAAAATCCTTATGTGTTGGGAAATGTGTTGGTTTCAATTGATCTCGCACATAATGAGGCAAAAATAATTCTAAAATACTTTGGTGATAATTTTCTGAATTTTTAGTGGGTGAAAATCGAGCATATCGCACAATGGCAGAGTCTGTACGAGTTCTTTTTCTCACAAATCCCATGTCATTTTCGAGTCTTACTTTGTTTGAACATTTTTCAGAAGCAGTCAAAACTCTGTAGTCTGATGCAAAGGTTGCTAAACACATTCCACCAAATTCTTCTGTATGTGGACGAGCTCTGTATCTGTCTGAGATGCTTTTCATCCATATGCCATCACCGTCATCTTCTCCACATTCAGCCTTTTTATTTATGGTGTTTAAGGGTAAACTCATTCTTACTTGATTAGTACCAGTTGGAATAAACACCACTTTCCTTGATCCTTCTTTTAGATTCATGTTAGTCAGTCGATACACACTCTCTTGAGCTGAGACCTCTCGATTATGTAAAAACACACTTCCTAGTTTTCTTAAAGCCTGTTTTGCATCCATATTACCTTGATTGTGTGCTTCTTTTTGAGCATTAGCTAGCAGTAATCCCATCTCTCTCTCTGCTTTAGAAATATAGGAAATTATATAGACTATACAAGAGTAAGCATCAACAACAAATTGTATGTCCATGTTTGCATTCCAGCATCGTAAAAGATCTGGGTTATATTGATTCACCCATACATCATTTGGCTTTCTCTTCAACACAACACTTGTTTTCTTCGTCATTTTATTGTAAGCCATTTCAAATGTTTTTTGATTTATACCAATAGATGCAAACATAGCATCAACTGAGTCAAAGACAGCATCACTATTCAACAAACATTCTCTCACTCTTTTCATTATAGTTTCAGCTAACTCTTTTGATATTTCTTGGCAGTTGTTTGTCTTTTTGCATTTACTTTCATTTTTTTCATCATCTGTTTCTTTTTCATCTTTATCACTCTTGCTGCTTCTTGTAATGAAAGTATTTTTGCTTGGTGGACGTGGAAAGTTAAATCTACAGATAGTTCCTTTCTTTTTACATGTTTTTGAATGTCTTTTGCTGTGTTGTTGGACAGTGCTCACAATTTCATGCATTTCTTCCTCTTGTTCAGGTGGCATTTCACAAGTCACATACTGATCAACAAATGCTACAACTTCATCATCATCATCTCTGTCCACTTGAGGTGCATTTTCAACCCAAAAGAGACAATGTGTATGAGGTGATCCACGTTGCTGAAATTCAATGCGATAGAAATAATCTATTATTTTTCCGATTGGCTGAGCTGGTGACATGATCACATCTTTTAGAAAGCAATGAAATCGATGATCAAACATTCTTGCAGCAGTTACAGGATTGCGTTTAAGCATCCCACATCTATCAGACCAGTCCAATTCATCAATAGGAGTTTCACAGCCCTCTTGTTTAATAATAGATTGCATTAACTCTGTCCATCGCAAGTCTGCAGATGAAAATGAACAAAACCATGTTGGGATACCTAATTGTCTTACCATTGCAAACAAATCTTTTTGAACACTTTGCCAAAATACAGGACTTCCTCTCACTGGCTTCAAGAATTTATAACCCTGATCAAAATTTAAAATCCTTTGCAAAGACTCTTTATTTGTCAACATTTCTGCAGTAATTTTTGTTTTGTTGTTTGTGTTATGGCCTTTTCGCAAAGCAATAGATACATTTGAGATAACTTGATTAAGCTCAGACAAATATTGTCCATAAAAGATGTAATCTAGGTTTTGAGCAAACCGTCCATCTGCATTTAGGATTCTATTATTTAAGTATCTTGACAGTGTTAATTTTTCAGGTCGTTGATCATGAAATGTTCCTGTTCCATTTGGGAAGAGAGCTGGAAAACATTTTGCTTCATTGCTTTCATCCATTAAGATTCTCACTGGATTATTGCCCTCTGCAGGTGCAAGTGACATAATGCCATCAAAGTGTTGATCTAAAACCTCTTGTGCAATGTCCACTGGCTGTAAACATGAATCCATAAACAAACCATGTTGCTGTCGATCATGAAGTGTTTCATCAGTGATTTCTTCATCCTCATTCTCAATATTGTTTTCTTTATTGACACACATGTCCTGACATCCATCCAAATCAGGTTCACTTGTATCATTAACCTGTTCTTCAGTTTTACTCAGAGGATTAAACCATGTTTCATTAAACTCTACATCTCTGTACCATTTGTTATTTTCTTTTAAGTATTCCAAAGCAGTTTTGACATGATCAGTGTGCACAAATTTAAATTCATAATGTCCTTTATATGTTAATTTCCTCTTAAGTTTTACTCGTATCATCAAATCATAATTTTCTGATCTTGGTAACACATTTACCACATCTGTCACATTAGATGGAACACATGTTATGGGGCCATGTACGCCATTTTGTCCTCCCCGTGGCAATGCCAACATTTTCATGAATGGGATATGCTTCGCTATTAAATGTTGCTCAAGAGAGTTTAAACAGCTCAATTCAACAGGAATTGGATCCAGGGTAAGATTATTTGCTACACTTTCAGCAGGCATTTTACCTTCACTAATCTTTCTATCACATGTGTAACAAATCCACAGAGATTCAGCTGGGGTATTTTTATTAATACATACTTCACTGCAGCCTTTATTACAGTTATGCAAATAATTAAACGTTATACATTTTTTTGCAATATAGCCAGCATGGACCGATTTTTGTATATATTTATTTATTTTACAGTGTTTCACCTGCATTTTAAAGCAGCAACGATGACAAACTGAACACACATACTCAGGACCTGTAGATATTTTTCCTTTAAATTGTTCAATTACACAATCAATCTCTTTCCTTTTGATCTCTGCCTCAATCCGACTTTCAGCATTTCTCATTTTAATACTATTGGCAAATCTTATATCATGTTTATATTTCTGTTTATTGTAATCTATCAATGTATTTTTGTGTATTTCATTGTTGCTGTATTTGTCAACACTGTACTTTTTGACTGACTCCCTATGGGAGGTATTATCTCTGTATTTGTCAACACTGTACTTCTTGACTGACTCCCTATGGGAAGTATTGTCGCTGTATTTGTCAACACTGTACTTTTTGACTGACTCTCTGTGTGAGGCATTGTCTCTGTATTTTTCTGTGCTATATTTTTTAACTTTTTCTTGATGCTGTTCATTTTTATTGTACTTTTCAGTGCTGCATGTCATTAGTTTCTTTTTGTAAGTTTCATCGTCATGATATCTTTTGTTTACATTCATTTTTATTCTCTGTTTTAAGTCCTGATTATTGTTGTATTGGACTTTCCATCTATAAAGCTTACGTGGGTCTGAGTTACCATTTAATGATTCATGAAACATTGACGCTTCAAAAGATGATTTACAAACGGAAGCACAGCTACCATCTGTTTTTTTTACACATACAACAACTTCATAGTGACAGCTATTTACATGTTTCAAATAAATCCCCTTGTGTTGACACCTGTGCCTATTTAACACATTTGAGGCTGAATATTTAAGCCATTTCTCTGCACTGAATGTATATATGTCTACACCAATTAAATCACTGGCTGCTTGTATTTCCAGCTCTGTTGCCCAAGTTCCAATATATTTCATTCTTGAAGTGGTAATGTAGTTTGCAACAGAACTGTGTCCTTGTCTCAAATACTGACTGTACCTTCCTTCATTCTGTAGAATGTGTGTTACAACAGCACGTCTCAGCTTTCTGTGTTCTCGTTCACTTCCACTTACAGCACAAGCTACCGATCTGAAAAAGCAGTTACCATCACCCACAATAACTTTAGTTTCACAAGGTTCAGCCATTACAACAATCTCATTCGGATGATTTTGTTCTTTTACAACATGTACAATGTTCAGCTTCAAGCAAATACTTTTTTGTTGCTGTACTGTTAATGGATTAAATTCAAAAGAAACACTTCCAGTTTGAGAAATAAATTCAACCTCAACTGCATTTTCATTGCTTAAGCAGGTTGAAAACATTTCAAATTTCTTTATTTCATCTGTACTTTTGAAATCAGTCAAAGAAACACTGCCACTGTGAGAAATAAATTCATCAGCTGCATTTTCATTGATTGGACATTCAGAAGACTTTCCTGTGTTCTCTTTTGTTTCATTCGTAAGTATTTGATCTGTACTGATAAAATCAGTCAAAGAGTGACTGCAACTTGCCATTTCTGATTTTATACCTTTAATCGCTCCTTCTGCTTCAGTATTTTCCTCCACCACTGGATGGCACACCATTCGAACATGCTGACTGTGTTTCTCAATCACATTTGCCTCAACCCCAGTTACTTCAAATGGATGATTATGTGCGTTCAAGGATGCACCAAGTCTCATGAAATGAATGACCAAAGAGTCTATGGTGGGATGGAAAACCACTATACTCTTACCACGTGATGAAACTGTTCCATCACAGAGTCGTGAATGTGAATCAATCACTGCATACGATGAACCTTGTCTGACAGCTGCACATATGTTTTGCCTAATGTTTACCAAACATGCATCAAACCTCTGGAATGCTTGATTTAATGCTTCATCAAGAGACATGGCAACACCTTGCAGACCTTCTTCATATTGATTAATACCAAACAAGCCAGTATATGCAAAAGAAGAATAGTTTATTGAGAAACTACAATTATTCAGTGTGTGTGTGTCAGGCAGCTCAGAAACTGCGATAAAGCCGTTCACAGGATCTTTGATTTTGGCAGCGTCTCTCATGGCACTGTACAGGTCATCTCCAAGCATCAGAATATCATTCAGATCACTCGAGGTCCATCGCAAAACATTTTTCACCTTACACATCAAGATTGCAGTTAAACTGTTTGAAGCACATTGCTTGCCACTATTGTAGCCAAAACATTTAGCTGCCTGGTGGAAAGAGCCTCTGATATAAGATTTCTGTGGACACAAATCAGAAACAGCATTCATTGTCATATTACCATGTTGCTTATAGTTTGGTTCAGAGTTTGGTTCAGAGTTTGGTTCAGAGTTTGGTTCAGAGTTTGGATCAGAGTTTGGTTCAGAGTTTGGATCAGAGTTTGGATCAGAGTTTGGATCAGAGTTTGGCCCGTTGTGATGCACACAACGTTCAGTTATTTCTGCCATTTTTTTAAGAGGTGGCAGAGCCTCTTCAGGATCAGCAGCCAGCCGGTCCGCCATCCTCTTCCTCGCCAACTGGGAGCGCCGGGCTTGCTTTGTGCGAGGCATCTGTACACACACAAAAACACAATAATATCAATTAACTTACACATTTCTGCATTTTAGTTAATAAACAACATATTAAAAAAACATAAATTAGTGTTAAACCACATTAAAACAAAGTAATGATAATATACAGTCCACTCTGTTTACTTTGTTTTTTGCAGATACAATGATTAAATGCAAAGATTAAATAAATATACTAATTTGATTGTAAAATGTTTCAATGTTAAAACTATATGATAACTGTATAATTGTTAACTATTTAGGTTGACGAATCATTATACCAAACAGAACAGAATTACTTCTGTACTCAAAGACACTAACATTAAAATACATGGTATTTATGCTTTAAAATAAACATTGTATTATAGAGAACATAATGGAAGTGCACTTTAAAACCAAAGATAGACAGCAATGCATCCTGTTTCAAATAACCCAAAATAACTGTTTGCCTGTAAATACTTCTCAAACCAATTCAATTGCACAACCCTTTTTTATGTGGTTATACTGACATCTAGATATAAACTATGATATTTTCTTTTATAATATTATAAATATAAGTGCAAAATGGCATTGCAAACAAACGTGCCAATTGAATGCTAAGAAAACATAACTATAGTGAATATATCTATGATATATATTACAAAGTATAAGTTACAAAGCAAAAAGAGTTTTAATCTGATGTATATAAAGATAATAAAGAAAACCTAAAGTCTTGATAGATAAGAGGAAAAGTTCTGCAGGAACACATTCAGTTTTACTGTCATTTCTTTATCCTGTAAAAACATGTCTTACATTTATATGCAATTACACACTATTATTTTTTACTATTCTCATCATACAAGGATTACATGTTGACTGTTAAACCTATATTTAACTAGTGCCAGTTCAGTGATTATTTAAAGTTTAAAGCAGACAACCATTCATGCAAAATAAAAAAAAACGAGTGAATTTGTAACATTTACATCAGTGATATAACATATAAAATAAATATTTTGTGCTGAGGAACCCATATCACATTAAACAGAACACGGAAAACGCCTGTGCACTTACAAGGCAAGCCATGTAAAAGGTGTAGCAGATGCATTAGCAATAAGCTAGAAATAATTTTTCATGTTGAGAGCCAGTAGGAGTTTTAACATTAAATAACATAGTATCTTACGCACAGAAGCTAATGTCACGTCACTATGCTTATTGGCACATCTAGTCTTCATTGGCATGTGTCAAAGACATTATTATGAATCATTGACTACATCTGACTGACCCTGGGTCACAAAACATATCACTATATGTTGTGACACCTCCAATAGTGACTAACAGATGAATTGAGCAGCTATACCAATGTAAGTGTTACACACAATCCTAAATAGATTGCCTAATTATATGTAAATATAATAAAGTTTTGTAATAACATGCATTAAAATCAATATTTTTCAAACATGTTATTTATGTCCATGTATTTGATTGGCACTGGATCTTTCGTAAAATAAATGCTACTTTATGTTGTTCCTCACAAAGTCACAAACTGCCCATTTTAAGAAAAACAAAATAAATCTATAATGAGTCACTATGAATAACACATTAACAGTAAACACATCCATAACAATAAATCTTTATTTTGATGCTGACCGGACACATGCCAAAAGGTGCCAGTATAAATAACTTCTGGTATAAAACTGACCAGCACAAGACTAATATGTCAAAACATTTGATCAAATTCTATATAATAATATTATTGTACACATTAAATCAGTGTTCTAATAAATCATGAGCTTGACCACATAAAGCTAATTGTTATGCAAATAGTACATGACAATCCATTGGCACATCAAATTTTTTAATGACGCATAGCACTATCCACTGGGACATGCCAGATATCCTGTGTCACTAAAACTGACATGTCTCTATGTTGTGGCACCTCCAGTAGTAGCACCTGCAGTTCTCAGCCTGAGTATAATGTATATTAGGTAATATTTGCACATAGTTCATTTATTGAAAGGCATTAAACTATTAAAGCCAGAGATGAGAATATTGTGCTGGCCAGTTTTAAACTTACTCAAACCTACACCAATGACATGTGTCCATGCAGTATTATGCAAAAAAGGCTAAAGGTTTACAATTAACAGACGCAAATGTTAAAGCATTAGCCTATACCTAGCCTTTACCCAGCACCCTTGGTTCATACATGGAGCACTCAAAGAACAGCCATAACATGTGACACTCCAGGAAGTCCCTGACATAAACAATGCTAACAGAGATTGCTGTACTATGCAGATAAAGACGTTTTGGAGACAATAAACATGATTACAATGATATATCAATTACCTGATTTCTTCCAGCCATTTCAAGTATTTACATAATATTAGATTACATAATAACCTCCTACTATCATGCCTTCCATCTATCAGCCTATGATATTTTAATCTTTATCTATTGGCCCCACACAATGAGTAACATCTCAACACTAAATTAAATGCCTATCTCAAATACAAGCTGGTGCAGTTCAGCAATTTGGGAAAATAAAAGCTCAGGCTATTATTTGAAGTTTTACAATATACACAATTGACTATATTATCACTATATATGATGAAAAAAGTAACACTTTACCTCAAATCAGGTTTCAGTCTTCAAAATCTGTAAAATAACAATAACATTTCTTAAATATAAAACCTAAAAGCAATTACATTACAACAATATTAAGTAGGGCTCGACATTAACGCTTGTCCGGGACAAGTGGATTTTTTGAAGTGACAAGTGAAAGAGAATTTTACTTGCCCGACAGACAATGGACAAGAGCCTGACTAAAACAAAAATATAACTAGCGAATAACCAAAGTGCAAGAATGATTGTACATTAATTTAGTATAAGTGACGATCGATAGTGAATAATATAAAATGAACTGACGATAACAAGGTCACGCTGTGGACAAGCGTGCAGCCTCTCGAGGAGAAATCACAACACTTAAGCGTTTGAGCCATTTTCCTGAATACCATCACGACTGAAATTGATACTGATTTCATATGACAGTTCCATAAACAATTAACATTCACTTATATTGACATTCACTTACATTTTAGATGCAATTTGAGTGTTTTTGTTTTATTTCAGCAGCGAAAATTGTTCACAGCAGAACCGTCTCACAGCAAGAAGTGTGTTACTGAACGAATCGGCGTTTGAATGAATCGTTTGAATGAACGACTCATTGACTACTAGAGCTGCAACTAACGATTATTTTTTCTGTCGACTAATCTAACGATTATTTTTTCGATTAGTCGACTAATCTAACGATTAATTTTTTTAGCCTTTGAAATTTTTCAAAATTCTGTGGCACCCCCTCGCATAAGTTACGCTAGAGGTGTAACAGTACAGACTGCTCACAGTTCGCTTTGTATCACGGTTTTAGGTTCACGTTTCAGTACAGTTCGGTATTTGCTATGTTCAGGGGAAAAAGGACTACTGTCAAATGAAAATAAAGAAAATAAGAACAGATAACTTAAATAGAAGCAGCAGCACAAATAAATACTATTGAGCAAAGATGAGAACAAAATAAACAATGCTTTTCAGGATTTTCAGGTAGGTCTAACATTAGTTTTTAGGTAGAGAAATGGAATTAAGTAATCAAAAGTAAAATAACCACACATTTAACGGTTTAAAATTAAAAAATAATCCTTATTAAACTTACAAAAGCTATTCAGTCAGGAGCAGTGAGTGATGTCTTTATCTTTTGTTTGACATTAAACAGACAGCAGTGAAGGCTACTGCCCCTTTAAGACCCACGGATAGTCGTCGTATTTTCTGTATAAAGTTCACTTAAGGCATAGAGTAGGCTATGACATTTTGACATACTTCTTGTGAGTTTGTCCGTTTAAGCACAGGATTTGAAAGATAACTCAATATTTGCGCGCTTTGGGGCGAGTGCACAGAGACAGATCTTCTCATTCGAGTCTCCTGGCTACACGGGGGTGATGACGGTGAAAATGACTGCTCATATGCTGTACGTGTACAGCAGCACTCGCATGCGTTTTATAAAGTTTACAAAGAGAGACCGTTTTGCCCACGTTTTTCTTTTATTATCGCTGTTGTTGTAGTGTACCTGAGGAGTCAGCACGTGTATCCATCGACAGAAACATACATACAGCATTATTTTCAAGTTACAACCCATATTAAAGATGCGTCATCAGATGCGAGATGAACCGAAGTGTAAGTGCGTCCCCGCACCTTTTGCTCGGGATCCCGGTTGGGAAACACTGGTCTGTACTGATTGACACCGCGCTGGTTTGTTTAGAATTATATGAGCGCCGTGACCGCGCGCTGCCGCGTGATGAAGGCGTGTCGCAACTCTGTTATTCAACTGCTCTGGTTTTAAAGGCTATGTCATACTAAATGCGCTAAAATGCAATAAAACTTGTTTTACGGTCGAATGCAACGCGTGTGTGTGTGAGTGAGTAAGAGACGCGCAAAAGGGCGGAGAGAGAATTTAAGGAAATGCAGCTAAACGAATATGCGTGCGTCTTTTAAATAGCGTAAAAATGAATGAATGACGAATGTGGCGGCGGTTATTGATTATGTGGCAGTCCGCCACAAATTAGTCTATGTGTGGGAAACACTGTTTGGCCTCTGTTTAAAGTATTCCCATACTTTTGATATTCGCGGTCTAGGTTTTTGTGATAGAGCCAACATTACGCGAGATGAACGTCTGACACGACGCGTCGACGCATTTCACGAACGTCGACGTATTTCCGTAGTCGACGTCATCGATGACGTCGACGCGTCGTTGCAGCACTATTGACTACGTTTTGACTACATTGACTATTGTTGTTACATGGACAACAATACTCCGATATTAATCTGATTAAGACAATACTCTGATTAAGAGGCTACCATGTAGACAGCGATTTCTAATGACCTTAATCTGATTAAAGTCATAATCTAACTACACATAAATCGGATTAAGACCTGTGGAGTATGCCTATTTTAATCGCATTATCGGAGACACGTACACACCTTAATCTAATTATTAATGTTGTGTCGGAGATTTCGCCGCATTTTGTGACAGGGCACATAACGTTACACACACCAGGAAAGTGCAGAGGGGAGGCTTTGTGGGTTGGAGCATCTGCCTTTTTGAAAATTAATCAAAAGTGCCCCGCTCAACAATCATCGATAATATTGTGGCCAATAAAACAGAATTGGAATTATAATTAATATACAACGTGTACAAAACAGTAACAAATGGCGGAAAAGTCTCGTTTATCTTTTACGTATCTGTCAGTCTGAAAAGTCGTTGCCATAACGCGTTGCTATGGGCGGTGTGTGTTTTACTTGACTGTTCATTGTAAACACTGCGTCCTCTCTCTCTATTTTTATTTTTGTTGTAATTATTATGCTCATTGTAAAAGTAAAATACAATAAGTTTGAATCTGTAATCGCAAACCAGATGGGTCATTCAGTGAACGCCTGTGGCTCGACGGCAGGAAAAACAATCCAGAGTCATGATTTTTAAACCTTTTCCATCATTAATCAAAGCTATTATTCTAAATGTAGGCTGTCAATAAGGAGGAAAGAGGGGCAGTGTCTCTTCAAAAAAACAGAAAGAGGCAATACATAATATTACAAAAATAAATCAACGTAAATGTAGATATAAAACATTGTAAAAACGCATGTTTTTTTTACTTCTTAATGTAAAGTAACACTGTCCAATAGCGACACCCGCAGGTGAAGTTAGCGGGTTTCCTGAGCCCATAAAATTAACAGACCTGCCAAAGTCACGCTATGATTGGATGTTGGAGAACATAGCGTGGCATAGGGACGTAATGACGTGCCATAATCGATCTATGTTCTATCACATGTAAAACGGGAACATGAACGGAGTACTCTAAAAGCAACTCATGTAAACACCATAATCAGAATATTGTCTTATTTATAATAAGCTCAATAATTAGATTACTGCTGTCCATGTAAACGTAGTCATTGGCTCACTCATTAAGGCTACCACCTACTGGAGGTTTAGTTTCATGTTTAAACCGGTTTAAACATACTTTCCAACTCTCTCCAGCAGCTGAAATGTGTTACCTGTAGCCATAACAACTCTTAAAGGCCATCAGGACTAATACAGTATTATATAAGTTATTTATTTGTTGTAAAGTCTAATAATCATGTCAGAAAAAAATTATTCTTCTGCAGGCGCAGTTGAAGTAAAAACTGCATTGGACAATTATACGCTGTAAAGATGAGAGGGTGTAGTCAGGCTGTCATTACTCCAACATTATCTTCAAAACTTCTTACAAAATAAAAAGTTCACCCCTCAGAAAAATTAACTTTCCTCTCTTGTCAACATTAAGGTGAGCACGCCGCGCTGTCACATCATGCAAGGATGCACACTCAAAAGTAATTGGGTCAGGTCGTTTACATGGTGAAATTAATAACACGTATGGAAAAGATTCAAGCTGTGCTGCTTTTGCTGGTTATGTATTGCTTTACTAAAAAGGTAATTAAAATGGCTTAAAAACACTAGCATATTCTGAAAGCAATTACATTTAAAATGACAATGAATGTTATTATCAGCTATTACGGAAATTTACTGTGAGATAGCGGAGACAAACGCACACCATCAGACAGAAAGAGCAAGACTGATATTTAATGAACACAGAATAAACGTCGCAAAAGACTTAAAAATGCCGGTTGAAATAAAAGGCTGAGTGAGCTTGCAGCATGCTCAGCATGCACAAGTCCCGCCCTCGAAAGTTCCTGAAATCTCAAAAAGTACTACCTCGTGAGCAGGGCCATTTGGAGGGGTAAATATTCGGAACTTCATTTAGATCCTGGTTCTTGCGTTAGAAACACACCGAGAACCAGCCCAAAGTCCCTGGGTAAAGTTCCTGCGTGGAAACGCGGCTATTGAGACAGCCGCTCCTGTCACTTTAAGAGTTTACCATGCCTGCAGCACTGAACACAGCGCGCGAGCTGTCTGGCGCTTTAACGTGTTGAGATCACGTTACAAAAACATTTTCCGTGACCGCTCTTTAATCTGTAACATCATACAAGACAACACGATCTTCTCACAATTAAAAGGCTTAAAATAACTTATCTGAGCGCGGTTTGGATGTGTCCACAAAAACAGTTCGCGAGCAATCTAGTACTTGGATTGTTTAACTTACTCTGTCTCACATTTGGAATCGATTTTCGTCTCCCAACCCTACTATTAAACTAATAAGAACAACCACAACAACGTTCTACAATAGTAAATAATTTATTAATTGTTCTAATCAAAATGCTGGCCAGGTGAAAAAGATTAATTTAGCACTGTAACAAAACGGTGCCTTTAAACAATTCATAACAAAGTACAACCACAAAACAAACAAAAACGAACTTACACTAACCTTTTTCTTTTTTAACTTGATATAGATTAATACACAGATGATTAAGAGTAAACTCGCAGCAAACACACCGTATGTCTTACCTTTTCAAGATGCAGACTAAAAAGACTTCCTTTCCGGTCAAACCGGAAACACAATACAACACGCACCCTCTAGTGGATGTAATTATAAAAATAAAAAAACGTTATAAAACCTCAAATATTGGAATAAATTTTGTTGTCAGTAATTCATTTCAAACATGTCTATTAATTAATTAATATGACCAGTCTTTATCCTTTTCATAAGACCTTTTAATTTAAAATCCTTATTAATAATTAAAAAAAATTGCCATATAATTTAATATGACGACATGTGGCCAAAAAAAAGATATTATCTTAATATTACACTTATACAATTTCTTGTGTCCGTGCGTGTCTGCCTATGCAATATGAAACTAAAATTGCGTCAACAGATGCACCTGTGACTCGTTGTGGGAAAAGGAAGAATGCCATCACGCTATAAACACAATAAACTCCCAAAGTTATCCTTCCCAGCCAGATCCAATTATATCTTTAAATAAATTACTATTTATATTGGCTGTGCTTGTGACGACGGCAGTTTTTTTTTAACCATCACAGTGGTCGACTACCAGCTGTGGCGCGGTGAATGGAGTGTTTTTGGGAAAAAAAATAAATAATAAATGCCTCAGACATCAATTTCATAGCAAATAGGCCTATGCTATTTATTTGACAAATTTTAGGCAAAAATAATATCCGAAGATCACTGGGTAGCCCAGAAAAAAAAACACACAAACACAAACATTGTAAAGGAACTTTTACTAAAATTGTTATAAAATGCAGGACAAAACAACAAAGCCTACAATTTAATAATAAACACCTCGAAATAAAATGTTAAACTCTATGAGCTATAAATAATATATCTTCAAACGTTTGTCATACAAACTGTGCTTCTTAACACTTTTCCCCAAAAAAATATCTGGACACATTGGCCCTCATTTATCAAAAGTGCGTACACCAAATTTCCAGCGTACACCTTGCGTACACCCAAACCCATGGTGACTTTGAGATTTATCAATATGGACGTTGGCGTACGGCACGCTCAAATCCTACGGCAGCTCAGGAGGTGTATGAGGGGTGGTTTATATATTTACTTTGCTAACTAAGCAATCAATCGTGTCGATCGTCGCGTACCTTGACGTGAGCAAAGCCGTGAACAAAGACGTGTGATAAGAAGCGTTAGACTTTCGTCGCCCACATACTCGCCTGAGAAGCTACGTGACGTCTGCGCGTGTCGTCTGAAGTTTTGCCAGTTACCGGAAAAAACCTTTCACACTGTAAACTCTGTGCATTAACAATTCGTCCAGTGAGGAGGACCGATGGATAGCCTATGTGTTTTAATTAATCCCTGTACATTCTTAAAACTCAGAACATTCTAAAGCAAATCGCCTATATTACTTAATTCGCCAGTAAAAAAAAAAAAAAGGTAAATAAATGTATTAAATCGTGCATTTTACAGATTTTACATCAATGTGTTAAAACTATACAGTTAGTAGTTAAAATAAATGCCCATTTATAAAGCTGTGTTTAAAATAGGCCAGAAGCTAACCCAGTTAAACACGTATTTATTAGGAGAAAATACAAAATATACATTTATCCACATTAGATAATTTATATAGGGGAGAGCAGGGCACAACTTATAACGATTTTTACTGTCTCAGTTTGTGTAAATCCACTTGGGGTTCAGAGTATTTTTTGCCTACATTAATTTCACACGTCTAATACAATTATGTGGTTTTGTTTCAATAAGTGTAAGCTTTTTTCTTGATTTACCCTGAAACAATGGACGTGAAATGTGACAACATGCCCCATAGGTGGGGTAGTATGTCCAAATAACTGCTTAAAATGTTATCATTCAATCAAAAAATATACAAGACAAACAAAAATATTTTGTTAATAAAATACAATTATTAACTTTTAAAATAAAATAAAATAAAGGCATTTTTTCATCATTAAAAATATTTAAACAATTGAGTTTGACAACAAACGCATCGCTTAATACAGCACAGGATAGTTAAAAACATAATAATGAACATTGACTCCCAGTCTTTATTAACCCTTTTTTCATGGTTTTCTCAAACGAATTACAAAAAAAAGAAAAAAGAACTAAGATTATTATATCATATTTCTAATAGGGGCTCATTGTAATGCAGTGTTACAACCACGCACCCCACCTGCTCCACTGGGATTTAAACCACAATTTCTGTCTTCTGCTGTTTAGATCATCATTAAAGAACAATATAAACTGTTAAATAACAGATAGGCCTAGAAGATTATAATAATATTAGATTTGTCTTATTTTAAATGAACACTAAAAACAGATGAAAAATAAATGTAAGAGATATTTACTTTTGCTACACTCTAAAAGGAGATGTGTTAAAATTGACACAACATGTGTAACACAAGAGTGTGCTCAATAAATGTAGCATTTACACAGAAATTGTGTCATTGTGTCAGCGGTTCGTAGTCGAGTACAGAACGCATGTGCACAAAATACATTGTTTCAAACTCTATTACTTTATCCACTCAATTGTTCACAGTTTAACACCTCACCGATAATACTCCTTTTGAGAGAAGTTCATGAAGAGAAAACAGTTAACAGAGTTTGCATTTTAAATTAAAATGTAGCAACTGATAAAAAAAGTTTATATTAATAACTTTTATTTGTATAGGCCTGTTTGTTTGAAAACATAAACAATGCATACACTCCACAATGATGGTGTTTGTCGAGCACTTTATAACATGCTGTGTTGAAAACAACACAACGAAATGAGTTTAAAATTGACACACGTTGTGTAGATTTTAACACATGTAGTGTGTGTGCTCAGGGACGACACATTTAGTGTTGATTTTAACACATTTAATGTATGTGCTAGGACAACACGTTGTGTTTCTTTAACACATATTTGTGTTACCTGTAACTCAACTAATGTGTTATTCCTCCTACACAGAAGTGTGTTGCACAAATGTGTTATAATTACACCACGTGTGTCAGATGTGTTACATGTGACTGTATTTGCCATCTGAGTTATTTCCTGTAATTGGGTGAACATATATTGTTAATTTGTGTTTAGTCCAGTGACGTTTAATAAAGAGTTTAATAGAGTTTGTTTGTTTAAACATTTTATAACTTGGATGTTTTAGACATCATGAATCTACACACACACACAAGCTCTTTTTGAGATTATCAGAGGTTTAGATGCTGATGATTTATTGAATGTTGATTTGAAGTCTCCAGAATCACGATTAGTGGCTCCTTTATTTGATCTCTTGACCCTTTACTCTTTTAATTCTTCTCTGGTTGCTGTAACTGTATTGTACATTTGTTATGGCAAAAGAAAATATGATCAGATGTTTCTTGATGATGTCAAGATCTGGTCAAGTTTTTGAGAATATGGATGGTGTTTATTGATTTCATTTATATGCTGTTAGTTATAATGGTCTTGTCAAACTTCATCATGATATCCAAGATCCATCTTGATATATACAATGTTTTGCATAGACCAGGGTTTTCAAACTTTATGATGCCAAGGACCCCCAAATATGATGAACCTTTATGAGGGACCCCCTTAAATCCATCTATATATTCTTTATGTATGAAAAAACATTGAAACTGTTAGATAAATAGAAAGTGTGACATTTTAAATAGAACATTGTTTCCTAAATTAAATCGCCTATACTTTACGTTGGACGTATAAACCTGAAGAACATGTTCAATAAAAAATTATAGGCAACTTTCACAATAAGCAGCTATGTATCGCATTAAGAATACTGCTCTACAAACTCAGTGAGCGAGATAAAGGGGACTATAGTGAGAAAAACTCACTAGAAAAATACAAAGCAAACATATGCAATTCTGAAAAGTATGTATATGGCAAACAATGAAAGAAACGTTTAGAAATAAAACAGTTAGACTGTTCGGTAGACTTTATTCATTTTTGCTTTGTCTTTTAAATGGGGACCCCAGTTTGAAAACCCCTGCCATAGACTGTAACATCCTGTACACACATTTTGAATATCTGAAAACAAATGTGCAAATAATGACAACATTATTATAGAAATATTATATATGGTAACTTCTCAGATATCTAACAAATTCATGTGATGTGATGACAACATTATCATCTGATCAAAAAAGCTGGTGCTTTCGTCGGGCAGAGGGTTAAAGATAGCCTAGGCCTACATTTATAATGCAAAAGCTTTATACTTAAGATAAATAAAAATATAAGCTTTTGCAGCATTATAAATGTGTATACTTTAACTTCATCCATCCTTGCTGAATAAGCTTCCCCAAAAAAATTCTATTATTTTTTTTACTTTCTATTCATAATAATCCTGACAATAAATTATACACAACTGTTTTAATCATTGATAATAATAAATGTTTGAGCTCAAATCCTCACATGAGAATGATGAGTGAAGGATCATGTGACACTGAGACTGGAGTAACGGTGATACATTCAGCTTTGATCACAGAAATGGTTTAAAATGTATTCAAATAGAAAAAAAGGTTATTTTATAATATAAAAATATTCCAAAATATTGTTTTTGCTGTATTTTGGATCAAATAAATGCAGCGCCTTAGTAAGCAGAAGAGACTTCTCACAAAAACTATCAAAATAGTAGGATACAGTTTCCAAATTTTGATGAATATATCCAGGCGTTTATCCACGCGTACGTTATCCAGGCGTTTATCCACGCGTACGTTATCCAGGCGTTTATCCACGCGTACGTTATCCAGGCGTTTATCCACGCGTACGTTATTCAGACGCAAAGTAAAAAAATATAATTTCTCACATACGTCGCCGCCACGCCGCCGCGCACTTTGAGCGCAGCTCCGACACGTGACCGTGACGTCTAACGTCTCGAATCCTACGTCTGACGCCTGAATCCTATGGGATTTTGGCCAGACGGCTGGCGAGCGTATACACGTTAGTTCTCCTCTCAGTTTGCTTAGCAATCTACTTATTTTGTATAAACCACCCCTCATAGAGGTGGTGTATGCACACACACACACACACACACGCTCCAATCCTACGCCAGCTCAGGAGGTGGTGTACGCACGTTTGAGTTAGTGGGAAAATGCGCAGAAAAACAATTCCTAACACCACAAAACGCACTGACAAGATATGCTATATGACCCACTGTTAAAAACCACAACAACAACATTCAGTGTTTATTTTTGTGCAACATGAACGTCAATGTTTAATTTGTGTGACTTTACCAAAGCGTTTGATTTGTAGGCATATGTAATCCTCCAGTCGCGAGCCTGTGCGCTTTATCTGACGTTTCAGGCCCGTCTGGCCCGGCAGCTGCGCACGGACTGGGACTAAAATAATTCAGACTGACAAAATAATAAAAATGACCTTCTTCTTTTAAATAATAATAAAATCAATAAAAACGACATTCTTCTTCTGAATAACAAGCGTCATTAAGAATAATAATAATCATAATAATAATAAGAAGAAAAAGGATCTTACAAATCGTCATGTAATTATTAATGTGAATGAATCTTACTCCACATCACATCATCATCACTGTCGTACACCCCAATACATGCCGTGATACGAAATTAAATGCTAATTGTTTCAAAACGTGCTGTAAAATAATGCATTGTGATGGTAATTTATCATCCAAACAGCTTTAAACTGCTGGAGTGCGCTTCTCAACCTCCTAAGAGTACTCGTAATTTGGGTCCATATTTTGTTTTTGTAGGTGCATTTAATCCCACTCTTTAAACTCCCAAATAAAACAATTTCGGTTTTTTTTTTCCACTCCCTGGTGATGGTCTCGATGGGCGCGTCTCAATCATCTCACTAGTTTAGTAGTCAGAGCACTTATCAGGGAGTCAGCCCATTGATTTATGTCCTAATCAGTGCCCTGACTAGTGGACTAGTGAGATGATTGAGCGCGCCCGATCTCCACGTCGGAGAACTTTCGCTTCTTTGCCGTCTTCTGTGTGTCCATGGCGTAAAATGAGGGCGTGCGGGAGGCGGAGACTTGACTATATAGGGGCGTGTTATTCTAATGACGATCGTTTTCAGCCGCCGCATTTATCAAGGGCAGGTATTGCGTACACCTGGATTGCAGAGGTACGCACAGCTTCATAAATCAGGCGGTGAGAGGAGAGTAAGCATAATCTTACGCAGTGTTGTGCAAGTTACTTCCAAACTGTAATATATTATAGATTACTTATTACTGCTATTTAAAAGTAATTCATTACATTACAATATTACTGTCTCAGAATTGTAATGCGTTACATTACTCCTGTATTACTTTTGAGTTACTTTCACCAAAATAACTTCAGAAGTAGCTCTTAACATTCTCAAATGTAGGCAGAGAGCATTTTACATCCAGTAGAAGGCGGTATGATTAAGAATAATGACATGGGCCATCCAGGCTAACAATAGAGAATTGGCAAAAAAGTGAATGCTCAAGACAATGCAAGAAATCATGACGATCCAACTCTGTTATAAGTATTATTTTAGAGGTAAAGTGATTATCTGGCATATCTGGGAATAGCTTCTGTTCATAGACACAACAGAACTGTGTAAACTCTTAAGTTATGACAATATGCGCATTCGTTCTTTTCTTATTGTTGCAACATTTGCGAGATAGTTATTTCGGTTTTAGAAAAAGGTTGTATTTGACTGCATTTGCAACCCGTTCTCACTCCCAAGGCGTCAAAATCCGAAGCATGGTCAAGTGCCTTCCGCGTCACAATTAAGACGCTAAAGGTGCCCCTGGGCGTCATTTTGCGACGCGCTGGGTGCTCCATTCATTACAATGATAAACCTTTGGCGTCATAAACAGACGCATTTAATTATTTGCGTTTATAAAAGCAGACATGATTTTATTAATATTTAAAGGCTACTTTAATATTTTGGAGCAACTAACTCCACTCCTACCCTAAACCTACCCATATCTAAACAATATAAAACACATACCAGGCAAATAAATGTACAGTCACAGGTATTTATTGCAAAAACCAAAGCAGTATAAAAGTATTAACTCATGTTGCATTCCAAGTCTTCTGAAGTCATACGATGCCTTCATGTGAAGAACAGAGTCGATCTTGATGTTTTAATCGCTGAAATGGTGATCCCGCTGCCCCGTGAACGAACTCATTCATTTCTCATTCAAATAATTCAAAAGACTCCTGAGCATGACGCAATCATTCACAAGACACACGAGAGCCAATGACATTTTACAATCAATGCTGACGTAATGACGCAATTGGTCACAAGACATACGAGAGCCAATGCAATTTCACTATGAAATCTCACGTAACCGGCGCCAATATTTGAAATTTGATTGTGTTTGTTGATGATCTTCTGCGGATGGAGATGCTGATCGCTTTTGGGGATTTTCTTCATACAAATCAATCGTTTGGCCTCGGAAAACTTGGATTATTTAACTTTTTTGAATAACTTGTGTATGCAGTCGTATATGTCAGGCTATATCCTGTGTTTTATATCATGTTCAGACAAATGGGTAGGTTTAGGGGTGGGATGGTGTTGGGTTACATGTTAAGCATGTCTAAATAGCGTAAATAAAATAAATAAATAAAATTATGCTTGCTGATTAAATTGAAAAACACACTCCAACATGTCATAATGGCAAAATTATAAACTAATACAATTTCACCATGGCGATAACATTACTAATACCCAGCGCGTCTGTGTATGACGCCAAAGGGTTCTCACTGAAATAAATGGAACACCCAGCGCGTCGAAACATGACGCCTTGGGGCACCTTTAGCGTCTTTATTGTGACGCGGAAGGCACTTGACCATGCTTCGGTTTTTGACGCCTTGGGAGTGAGAATGGGTTGGCATTTGCATTTGACTAGACTACGTTCTTGTCCTTATCTCTGATAAACTAAGCAATGCGCATCCATCTCGCGAATGTACAGTAGGGATGAGACGGTGGGGACATTTTCCTACCGGTTAATCAAAGTGTGATGACATCACCGGTAGCCTATCTGAGCTTTTAAATCACTATTCTATTTAACCGAAAGGAACATGCGCACTGCCGCTTGGTCATTAATAACGGGAGCGGATGCAAAGCGAGTGCTTTCAAAGAATTCTTATAAAAGTTAAGCTTCCATATGAACTGAAAACGCGCCAGTGTGCGCACACCATGAATGACAGCTCGTTAGTAAACGCGCGCTCTGTGCGGCCAAGCAGTTTTTAGTTTCGGTTTAAAATTAGCCTATTATTCTTAATGAAATACACAACACAATGACAAGCCCCCTTTAATAGGCGCTTTTACATTTCACTTTGAAACCAAATCTTCCGCGATCATCTGTCAGCTAAAGATCACATGTTCGGCTCATGCTCTTCCGTTTTTATTTGAACGGCCTGTTCTCTAACTGAACTAAATTACTTTATTACTATAAAAAATCTAAACGACGGTGTCACGGTGTGCAGTAGTCTTATTCTGTCATCTTCACCCAAGTGTTGTTTATAGGCATTATATATAGTTTGTCTCTGCAGCGCGCGCCTTGTCTCTCGTCCGTTCTTCGACGCGCTTGTCGTTGTGCTATTCTTTAAAACGACAGAGCCTTTAAACCTTCTTTAGCCACTTTTCCACTGGCCAGCGCGAGCACAGAGGCTGAAATCATGCCTGCGGCACTTCTGTAAAATCCGCAATAAACACTTACGCCTTCACTGGACTATATCACACAATATCCAAATGTACACCAGCAAGAGGGAGATGAATTGAAGTACTGAATTTAAGGAAAATGAAGTAAATCGCTATACAAAAATATATCAGAAGCTGTCATTTAGTATTTAATTACTAACCTGGACACCACACGCGGCTATTGAATGACCACGAATAGGTAATAACTTGCATTTTTCATGCGTTAATGTATCGCGCCTTTTTTTCCTTTTCCTTTTTCGTTTTATTGTATTGGGGGGGGGGGGGGGGGTAAAGGGCTCATAACTCCTAAACCGTTGCTCCTAAGGGTCAAGTGTCTTATATCATTGGAAAGCTGAGACCATGACGAACAAAACTTATATCTCCGATTTCATTTCCGTCATGAAAATTTGTCCGCCATTTTGAATTTTGTCGAAAATCTACTTTTGCGAACTAGTCCCTGGTTTTTTGACCAATCGGAACCAAACCAGTGCAGAAATGTTCTCTGGAGACTGAATATCAATATTCATTGAAAAAAAGTTGAAATTGCGATTCATGTTTGCTAAAGGGCGTCAAAATGGACGTTCAGGGCGGAGCCTATTTTACTAATAAGGCTATAACTCAAGAAGGAAATGAGATATCGTCACCAAACTTGGTACACATATTTATGGGCTCAGTCCTTGGTCACGATAAAAAGATCGCGACGATTGGCCACATGGTGGCGCTATAACATGAAAAAAACATAAAAAGGGGTATAATCACCTGACCGTTAGTCTTATTGACTTGAAAATGGGAAAGCAGTGTCTTGGTCCAAGGCCCCATGTATGTCTATGAGAAATATCGGCGTATCTCAAAAAACATGGCCGCTATCGGCCAATGAAATTTGAGCACCTATTAGACAAGGTTAACGGAGGCTGATCGGAACAAAACTTGATGGGCATGTTTGACTCATGGCCCTAGAGGTCTGTAAGAATTTTTAAAGAAATCGGCCACTAGTTGGCGCTAAAGATTTGTATGGCTCCGTAATCACATGGTGTGGCACCCATCCACAAAATATGCATATCATGTGATAGATTTTTTCATACTGAACAACTTTGCCTCTAGAACCATTGCTGTCAGTCAAATTATTAATTCAATATTTGCAATTATGTTAAAAACCTACTTTCGCGAACTAGTCTCTGTTTTTTTGCCCAATGTGAACCAAACCAGTGCCAAAATGTTCTCTGTAGTCTGAATATCAATATTCATTGAGAAAAAGTTGAAATTTCGATTTAGGGTTGCTAAGAAGTGGAAAAAGAATGTTGTGGGCGGAGCCTATTTTACTAAAAAGCCTATAACTCAAGAAGGAAATGAGATATCTTCACCAAACTTGGAACACATGTGTATGGGCTCATTTTTTGGTCTCGATTAAAAAAATTGCGATGTTTGACAAGTTGGTGGCGCTATAATGTGAAAAAAACAACGACCGCTAGTCCGAAAATTGGTATGCAGTGTCTTGGCCCAAGGTACTTTATAAGTCTATGAGGACATTGGTGTATCTCAAAAAACATGGCCGCCATCAGCCAATGAATTTTGAGCACCTATTAGATGGGGTTAACGGAGGTCGATCGGAACGAAACTCAGTGGACATGTTTGACTCATGGTCCTAGAGGTCTGTAAGAATTTTGAAAGAAATCGGCCACTAGTTGGCGCTAACCCAAAAGGGAAGCTCAAAAATTCACGAAAATTGTTGGGTATATGTGGCATGACATGCTGATGAAGCATGCAAAGTTTTAAAGTGATCGGACTATAGGTGGCGCTATAACTGTTAAAAAGCTTTAAAAACCATGCATTTCATATGGTAAATTGCCTATATTGCTGTGAATGGACTTTTCCATCTATTATTTCAGTGTTTAAAATCTTGCTAAATAAAACTTAATGTCTTTAATGCCTCAGTGCTTAAACGCCCTTAAATGCTTGAACCCCGCTCAAATGCTGCTTGTTAGGGGTTCAAGCACGAAGTGCTGAACACCTATTGTATTTGTACTGATTTTTATTAGGGGTTCAAGCACGAAGTGCTGAAACCCTATTGTAATTGTACTGATTTTTATTATTATTAGGGGTTCAAGCACGAAGTGCTTGAAAACCTATTGTTATTGTAAGGATTTTTATTAGGGGTTCAAGCACGAAGTGCTGAACACCTATTGTATTTGTGCTGATTTTTATTATTAGGGGTTCAAGCACGAAGTGCTGAACACCTATTGTATTTGTGCTGATTTTTATTATTATTATTATTATTATTATTATTATTATTATTCTGCCGTAAAACTCATTGTGCAGACCAAACCGTAAGGGCTAGAGACTTGAAACTTTGTCAATAGGTAGTCCAAAAATCGAGGAAAGGTTATCAAATTATGAGCCAGATTGGCCAATAGGTGGCGCTATAGCAATCAATTGCGCAAAAGGGCTCATAACTCCTAAACCGTTTGGTCCACACTCAAGTGTCTTATATCATTGGAAAGCTGAGACATTGGCGAACAAAACGTATATCTCCGATTTCATTTCCGTCATGAAAATTTTTCCGCCATTTTGAATTTTGTCAAAAACCTACTTTTGCGAACTAGTCCCTGGTTTTTTGACATATCGGAACCAAACCAGTGCCAAAATGTTCTGTCTAGTCTGACTATCAATAATTATCAAAAAAAAGTTGAAATTTTGAATCATGAACGAAAAGGGGTGTGGAAATGTACATTTAAGGCGGAGCCTATTTTACTAAAGAGGCTATAACTCCAGCAAGAAATGAGATATATTCACCAAACTTGGTACACATGTTTATGGGCTCAGTCTTTGGTCACGATAAAAAAATCGCGACGATTGGCCACTTGGTGGCGCTATAACATGGAAAAAACACAAAAAGGGCTATAACCACGCGACCGCTAGTCCGATTGACTTGAAAATTGGTAAGCAGTGTCTTGGCCCAAGGTACCATGTCTGTCTATGAGAACATTGGCGTATCTCAAAAAACATGGCCGCCATCGGCCAATGAAATTTGAGCACCTATTAGACAGGGTTAACGGAGGTCGATCGGAACAAAACTCAGTGGGCATGTTTGACTCATGGTCCTAGAGGTCTGTAAGAATTTTGAAAGAAATCGGCCACTAGTTGGCGCTAACGAGTTTTATGGCTCTGCCATCACGTGGTGTTGCACACATCGGCAAAATATGCATATCATATGATAGATCTCCTCATGCTGAACAACTTTGCCTCTAGAACCATTTTTGGCAATTAAATCGTTAAATAAATATTTGCAATAATGTTAAAAACTTACTTTTGCGAACTAGTCCCTGGTTTTTTGCCCAATCAGAACCAAACCAGTCTAGGACAATTCTCTGGACTCTCTAGATCAATAATTATCAAAAAAAAGTTGATTTCTTGCATTTGGATGGCTATAACAGAGCCATTTAGAAAAGAGGTGTGGCAAAATACACTCAAAAGCCTATAAATCCTAAGGGGAAACTCAAAACTTCACGAAAATTGTTGGGTATATGTGGCATAACATGTTGAAGACACATGCAAAGTTTTATGGAGATCGGAGTATAGGGGGCGCTATAAGTGTTAAAAAGCTTTGAAAACCATGTATTCCCTCTGGTGAATTACTTGTAAATTGTATTTTCCATCTCTGTAATCGCATATATTATGATAGATCTTCTCATACTGAACAACTTTGCCTCTATAACCAATACTGTCAATCAAATCTTTATTTAAATATTCACAATTATGTTAAAAACCTCGTTTTGCAAACTAGTCCTAGGTTTTTTGCCTGATCGGAACCAAACCACAGCAGTATGATTCTCTGCACTCTCCTAATCAATTCATATTTAGACTTTATAAAGTCACTATTATAATATTTAAAATCACATTTTGTCAGTTTATCACTTCATTTCACCTGATATCTCTCAAATTCATTCAGTGTTTAAAAGCCTTTCATGCAAAAGGTGTCAAATGCTTAAAGACCTTAAATGGCTTGAACCCCGCTAAATGCTGCTCGCAGCTTTAATTATTATTATTATTATTATTATTATTATTATTCTGCCGTAAAACTCATCGTGCAGACCAAACCGTAAGGGCTAGAGACTTCAAACTTTGTCAATAGGTAGTCCAAAAATCGAGGAGAGGTTATCAAATTATGAGCCAGATTGGCCCATAGGTGGCGCTATAGCAATCAATTGCGCGAAAGGGCTCATAACTCCTAAACCGTTTGGTCCACACTCAAGTGTCTTATATCATTGGAAAGCTGAGACCTTGGCGAACAAAACGTATATCTCCGATTTCATTTCCGTCATGAAAATTTTTCCGCCATTTTGAATTTTGTCAAAAACCTACTTTTGCGAACTAGTCCCTGGTTTTTTGACATATCGGAACCAAACCAGTGCCAAAATGTTCTGTCTAGTCTGAATATCAATAATTATCAAAAAAAAGTTGAAATTTGGACTCATGGACGAAAAGGGGCGTGGAAATGTACATTTAAGGCGGAGCCTTTTTTACTAAAGAGGCTATAACTCAAGAAGGAAATGAGATATCTTCACCAAACTTGGTACACATGTGTATGGGCTTATTCTGAGGTCAGGATAAAAAAAATGTGAAGATTGACCACTTGGTGGCGCTATAATGTGGAAAAAACACAAAAAGGGCTATAACCACGCGACCGCTAGTCCGATTGACCTGAAAATTGGTATGCAGTGTCTTGGCCCAAGGTACCATGTCTGTCTATGAGAACATTGGCATATCTCAAAAAACATGGCCGCCATGGGCCAGTGAAATTTGAGCACCTATTAGACAGGGTTAACGGAGGTCGATCGGACGAAACTCAGTAGGCATGTTTGACTCATGGTCCTAGAGGTCTGTAAGAATTTAAAAAAAAATCGGCCGCTAGTTGGCGCTAACGAGTTTTATGGCTCTGCAATCACGTGGTGTTGCACACATCGGCAAAATATGCATATCATATGATAGATCTCCTCATGTTGAACAACTTTGCCTCTGGAACCATTTCTGTCAATTAAATCGTTAAATAAATATTTGCAATAATTTTAAAAACCTACTTTTGCGAACTAGTCCCTGGTTTTTTGCGCAATCAGAATCAAACCAGTCTAGGACAATTCTCTGGACTCTCTAGATCAATAATTATCAAAAAAAAGTTGATTTTTTGCATTTGGGTGGCTATAACAAGGCCATTTAGAAAAGAGGCGTGGCAAAATACACTCAAAAGCCTATAAATCCTAAGAGGAAACTCAAAACTTCACGAAAATTGTTGGGTATATGTGGCATAACATGTTGAAGACACACGCAAAGTTTTATGGAGATCAGAGTATAGGGGGCGCTATAAGTGTTAAAAAGCTTTGAAAACCATGTATTCCCTCTGGTGAATTGCTTGTAAATTGTATTTTCCATCTCTGTAATCGCATATATTGTGATAGATCTTCTCATACTGAACAACTTTGCCTCTATAACCAATACTGTCAATCAAATCTTTATTTAAATATTTACAATTATGTTAAAAACCTCGTTTTGCAAACTAGTCCTAGGTTTTTTGCCTGATCGGAACCAAACCACAGCAGTATGATTCTCTGCACTCTCCTAATCAATTCATATTTAGACTTTATAAAGTCACTATTATAATATTTAAAATCACATTTTGTCAGTTTATCACTTCATTTCACCTGATATCTCTCAAATTCATTCAGTGCTTAAAAGCCTTTCATGCAAAAGGTGTCAAATGCTTAAAAACCTTAAATGGCTTGTTAGGGGTTCAAGCACGAAGTGCTGAACACCTATTGTATTTGTACTGATTTTTAGGGGTTCAAGCACGAAGTGCTGAAACCCTATTGTAATTGTACTGATTAGGGGTTCAAGCACGAAGTGCTGAAACCCTATTGTAATTGTACTGATTTTTATTATTATTATTATTATTATTATTATTCTCCGCTAAAACGCATCGTGCAGACCAAACCGTAAGAGCTGGAAATTTGAAACTTTGTCAGATGGTAGTACTCATGTTGGGGAGACCCTGAGAAGCTATGACCCCAATTGGCCCATAGGTGGCGCTATAGCAATCAATTGCGAGAAAAGGCTCATAACTCCTAAACCGTTTGGTCCACACTCAAGTGTCATATATCATTGGAAAGCTGAGTCCTTGGCGAACAAAATGTATATCTCAGATTTTATTTCCAGTATGCAAATTTTTCCGCCATTTTGAATTTTATTGAAAACCTACTTTTGCAAACTAGTCCCTGGTTTTTTGACCGATCGGAACCAAACCAGTGTCAAAATGTTCTCTGGTCTCTGTTTATCAATAGTTATCAAAAAAAAGTTGAAATTTCGATTCATTTATGCTAATTGGCTTCAAAATGGACGTTCAGGGCGGAGCCTATTTTACTAAAAAGGCTATAACTCAAGAAGGAAATGAGATATCGTCACCAAACTTGGTACACATGTATATCGGCTCAATTTGAGGTCACGATAAAAAAATCGCGATGATTGGCCACTTGGTGGCGCTATAATTCGAAAAAAACATGAAAAGGGCTGTAACCACGCGACCGCTAGTCCGATTGACCTGAAAATTGGAATGCAGTGTCTTGGTCCAAGGCCCCATGTACGTCTATGAGGACATTGGCGTATCTCAAAAAACATGGCCGCCATCGGCCAATGAAATTTGAGCACCTATTAGATGGGGTTAACAGAGGCCGATCGGAACGAAACTTGATGGGCATGTTTGACTCATGGTCCTAGAGGTCTGTAAGAATTTTGAAAGAAATCGGCCACTAGTTGGCGCTAACGAGTTTTATGGCTCTGAATTCACGTGTTTTTTCACGCATCCACAAAATATGCATATCATATGATAGATCTCCTCATTCTGAACAAATTTGCCTCTAGAACCATTGCTGTCAATCAAATCATTAATTAAATATTCACAATTATGTTAAAAACCTACTTTTGCAAACTAGTCCCTGGTTTTTTGACCGATCGGAACCAAACCAGTGTCAAAATGTTCTCTGGTCTCTGTTTATCAATAGTTATCGAAAAAAGGTTGAAATTTCAATTCATTTTTGCTAATTGGCTTCAAAATGGACGTTCAGGGCGGAGCCTATTTTACTAAAAAGGCTATAACTCAAGAAGGAAATGAGATATCGTCACCAAACTTGGTACACATGTATATCGGCTCAATTTGAGGTCACGATAAAAATATTGCGACGATTGGCCACTTGGTGGCGCTATAATGTGAAAAAAAACATGAAAAGGGCTATAACCACGCGATCGCTAGTCCAATTAACCTGAAAATTGGTATGCAGACATTGGCGTATCTCAAAAAACATGGCCGCCATCGGCCAATGAAATTTGAGCACCTATTAGACAAGGTTAACAGAGGCCGATCGGAACGAAACTTGGTGGGCATGTTTGACTCATGGTCCTAGAGGTCTGTAAGATTTTTGAAAGAAATCGGCCACTAGTTGGCGCTAACTCAAAAGGGAAGCTCAAAAATTCACGAAAATTGTTGGGTATATGTAGCATGACATGCTGATGAAGCATGAAAAGTTTTAAAGAGATCGGACTATAGGTGGCGCTATAACTGTTAAAAAGCTATAAAAACCATGCATTTTTTATGGTAATATGCCTATATTGGCTGTTTAAAATGTTTAAAATCTTGCTAAATAAAACTTAATGTCTTTAATGCCTATGTGCTTAAAAGGCCTTAAACGCTTGAACCCCGCTAAATGCTGCTTGCAGCTTTAATTTTTATTATTATTATTATTCTCCGCTAAAACGCATTGTGCAGCCCAAACCGTAAAGCGTGGAACTTTGAAACTTTGTCAGATGGTAGTCCTCAATTTGGGGAGAACCTCAGAAAGTATGACCCCGATTGGCCAATAGGTGGCGCTACAGCAACCAAATGCGCAAAAAGGGTCATAACTCCTAAACCCTTTGGTCCACAATCAAGTGTCTTATATCATTGGAAAGCTGAGTCCTTGGCGAACAAAACGTATATCTCCGATTTCATTTCCGTCATGAAAATTTTTCCGCCATTTTGAATTTTGTCGAAAAACTACTTTTGCGAACTAGTCCCTGGTTTTTTGACCGATCGAAACCAAACCAGTTGCAAAATGTTCTCTGTAGTCTGAATATCAATATTCATTGAGAAAAAGTTGAAATTTCGATTCACGGTTGCTAAGGGGTGGAAAAAGAATGTTGTGGGCGGAGCCTATTTTACTAAAAAGGCTATAACTCAAGAAGGAAATGAGATATCTTCACCAAACTTGGTAGACATGTGTATGGGCTCATTCTTTGGTCTCGATAAAAAAAATCGCGACGATTGACCACTTGGTGGCGCTATAATGTTAAAAAAACATGAAAAGGGCTATAACCACGTGACCACTAGTCCGATTGACTTGAAAATTGGTAGGCAGTGTCTTGGTCCAAGGCACCATGTATGTCTATGAGGACATTGGTGTATCTAAAAAAACATGGCCGCCATCGGCCAATGAAGTTTGAGCACCTATTAGATGGGGTTAACAGAGGTCGATCGGAACGAAACTCGGTGGGCATGTTTGACTCATGGTCCTAGAGGTCTGTAAGAATTTTGAAAGAAATCGGCCACTAGTTGGCGCTAACTCAAAAGGGAAGCTCAAAAATTCACAAAAATTGTTAGGTATATGTAGCATGACATGCTGATGAAGCATGCAAAGTTTTAAAGAGATCGGACTATAGGTGGCGCTATAACTGTTAAAAAGCTATAAAAACCATGCATTTCCTATGGTAAATTGCCTATATTGGCTGTGAATGGACTTTTCCATCTATTATTTTAGTGTTTAAAATCTTGCTAAATAAAACTTAATGTCTTTAATGCCTATGTACTTTAAAGGCCTTAAAGGCTTGAACCCCGCTAAATGCTGCTTGCAGCTTTAATTATTATTATTTTTCTTCTCCCCTAAAACGCATCGTGCAGCCCAAACCGTAAGTGCTAGAGACTTGAAACTTTGCCAAAAGGTAGTCCAAAAATCGAGGAGAGGTTATCAAAGTATGAGCCCGATTGGCCAATAGGTGGCGCTATAGCGCAAAAAACAAAAAAAAAATACTATTTTGCTTATATCTCGAAAACCCATTGTCGCACATTCAAGTGTCTTACATCATTGGAATCCTTGGCTCAAGCCGAACAAAACGTTTATCTCTGATTTCATTTCCGTCATTAAAAATTTTCCGCCATTTTGAATTTTGTCGAAAACCTACTTTTGCGAACTAGTCCCTGGTTTTTTGACCGATCGGAACCAAACCAGTGCCAAAATGTTCACTGTAGTCTTACTATCAATAATTATCGAAAAAAAGTTGAAATTTCGATTCACAGACGATAAGGGGCGTGAAAATGTACATTGAAGGCGGAGCCTATTTTACTAAAGAGGCTATAACTCAAGAAAGAAATGAGATATCTTCACCAAACTTGGTACACATATATAGGGCCTCAATTTGAGGTCACGATAAAAAAATCGCGACGATTGGCCACTGGGTGGCGCTATAATGTGAAAAAAACATGAAAATAGCTATAACCACAAGACCGCTAGTCCGATTGACCTGAAAATTGGTATGCAGTGTCTTCACCCAAGGTACCATGTATGTCTATGAGGACATTGGCGTATCTCAAAAAACATGGCCGCCATCGGCCAATTACGTTTGAGCACCTATTAGATGGGGTTAACGAAGGCCGATCGGAACGAAACTTAATGGGCATGTTTGACTCATGGTCCTAGAGGACTGTAAGAATTTTGAAAGAAATCGGCCACTAGTTGGCGCTAACGAGTTTTATGGCTCTGTTATCACGTGGTGTTGCACACATCTGCAAAATATGCATATCATTTGATAGAACTCCTCATGCTGAACAACTTTGCCTCTAGAACCATTGCTGTCAATCAAATCGTTAATTAAATATTTGCAATTATGTTAAAAACCTACTTTTGCGAACTAGTCCCTGGTTTTTTGCCCGATCGGAACCAAACTAGTCTAGGATAATTCTCTGGACTCTCGAGATCAATAATTATTGAAAAAAAATTGAACTTTTACATTTGCATGGCTATACTAGGGCCGTTTTAAAAAGAGACGTGGCAAAATACACTCAAAAACCTATAAATCCTAAGGTAAAACTCAAAACATCACAAAAATTGTTGGGTACATGTGGCATAACATGCTGATGAAGCATGCAAAGTTTTAAAGAGATCGGACTATAGGTGGCGCTATAACTGTGAAAAAGCTTTAAAAACCATGCATTTCCTATGGTAAATTGCCTATATTGGCTGTAAATGGACTTTTCCATCTATTATTTCAGTGTTTAAAACCTTGCTAAATAAAACTTAATGTCTTTAATGCCTATGTGCTTAAAAGGCCTTAAAAGCTTGAACCCCGCTAAATGCTGCTTGCAGCTTTAATTAGGGGTTCAAGCACGAAGTGCTGAACACCTATTGTATTTGTGCTGATTTTTATTATTATTATTATTATTATTATTATTATTATTCTGCCGTAAAACTCATCGTGCAGACCAAACCGTAAGGGCTAGAGACTTGAAACTTTGTCAATAGGTAGTCCAAAAATCGAGGAAAGGTTATCAAATTATGAGCCAGATTGGCCAATAGGTGGCGCTATAGCAATCAATTGCGCAAAAGGGCTCATAACTCCTAAACCGTTTGGTCCACACTCAAGTGTCTTATATCATTGGAAAGCTGAGACCTTGGCGAACAAAACGTATATCTCCGATTTCATTTCCGTCATGAAAATTTTTCCGCCATTTTGAATTTTGTCAAAAACCTACTTTTGCGAACTAGTCCCTGGTTTTTTGACATATCGAAACCAAACCAGTGCCAAAATGTTCTGTCTAGTCTGAATATCAATAATTATCAAAAAAAAGTTGAAATTTTGAATCATGAACGAAAAGGGGCGTGGAAATGTACATTTAAGGCGGAGCCTATTTTACTAAAGAGGCTATAACTCCAGCAAGAAATGAGATATATTCACCAAACTTGGTACACATGTTTATGGGCTCAGTCTTTGGTCACGATAAAAAAATCGCGACGATTGGCCACTTGGTGGCGCTATAACATGGAAAAAACACAAAAAGGGCTATAACCACGCGACCGCTAGTCCGATTGACTTGAAAATTGGTAAGCAGTGTCTTGGCCCAAAGTACCATGTCTGTCTATGAGAACATTGGCGTATCTCAAAAAACATGGCCGCCATCGGCCAATGAAATTTGAGCACCTATTAGACAGGGTTAACGGAGGTCGATCGGAACAAAACTCAGTGGGCATGTTTGACTCATGGTCCTAGAGGTCTGTAAGAATTTTGAAAGAAATCGGCCACTAGTTGGCGCTAACGAGTTTTATGGCTCTGCAATCACGTGGTGTTGCACACATCGGCAAAATATGCATATCATATGATAGATCTCCTCATGTTGAACAACTTTGCCTCTAGAACCATTGCTGTCAATCAAATCATTAAATAAATATTTGCAATTATGTTAAAAATCTACTTTTGCGAACTAGTCCCTGGTTTTTTACCCAATTGGAACCAAACCAGTCTAGGACAATTCTATAGACTCTCTAGGTCAATAATTATTGAAAAAAAGTTGAACTTTTGCATTCAGATGGCTATCACAGGGCCATTTAGAAAAGAGGCGTGGCAAAATACACTCAAAAGCCTATAAATCCTAAGGGGAAACTCAAAACTTCACGAAAATTATTGGGTATATGTGGCATAACATTTTGAAGACACATGCAAAGTTTTATGGAGATCGGAGTATAGGGGGCGCTATAAGTGTTAAAAAGCTTGGGAAACCATGTATTCCCTATGGTGAATTGCCTGTATTGGCTGTAAATGGTTTTCCATCTTGTTAATCGGGTGGCATTAAAACAGCCACATAATATGCATATATTATGATAGATCTTCTCATACTGAACAACTTTGCCTCTATAACCAATACTGTCAATCAAATCTTTATTTAAATATTCACAATTATGTTAAAAACCTCGTTTTGCAAACTAGTCCTAGGTTTTTTGCCTGATCGGAACCAAACCACAGCAGTATGATTCTCTGCACTCTCCTGATCAATTCATATTTAGACTTTATAACGTCATTATTATAATATTTAAAATCACATTTTGTCAGTTTATCACTTCATTTCACCTGATATCTCTCAAATTCATTCAGTGCTTAAAAGCCTTTCATGCAAAAGGTGTCAAATGCTTAAAAACCTTAAATGGCTTGAACCCCGCTAAATGCTGCTCGCAGCTTTAATTATTATTATTATTATTCAGCCGAAAAACGCATCGTGCAGACCAAACCGTAAGGGCTGGAAACTTGAAACTTTGTCAATAGGTAGTACAAAAATCGAGGAAAGGTTATCAAATTATAAGCCAGATTGGCCCATAGGTGGCGCTATAGCAATCAATTGCGCAAAATGGCTCATAACTCCTAAACCGTTTGGTCCACACTCAAGTGTCTTATATCATTGGAAAGCTGAGACCTTGGCAAACAAAACGTATATCTCCGATTTCATTTCCGTCATTAAAAATTTTCCGCCATTTTGAATTTTGTTGAAAACCTACTTTTACAAACTAGTCCCTGGTTTTTTGACCGATCAGAACCAAACCAGTGCCAAAATGTTGTCTGTAGTCTGAATATGAACATTCATTGAGAAAAAGTTGAAATTTCGATTCACGGAAGATAAGGGGATCAAAATGGACGCTGAGGGCGGAGCCTATTTTACTAAAAAGACTATAACTCCAAAATGAAATGAGATATCTTCACCAAACTTGGTACACATGTGTATGGGCTCATTCTCTGGTCTCGATAAAAAAATCGCGACGATTGACCACTTGGTGGCGCTATAATGTGGAAAAAAACATGAAAATAGCTATAACCACACGACCACTAGTCCGATTGACCTGAAAATTGGTATGCAGTGTCTTGGCCCAAGGTACTATATAAGTCTATGAGGACATTGGTGTATCTCAAAAAACATGGCCGCCATCGGCCAATGAATTCGAGCACCTATTAGACGGGGTTAACGGAGGCCGATCGGAATGAAACTCAGTGGACATGTTTGACTCATGGTCCTAGAGGTCTGTAAGAATTTTGAAAGAAATCGGCCACTAGTTGGTGCTAACGAGTTTTATGGCTCTGTTATCACGTGGTGTGGCACCCATCCACAAAATATGCATATCATATGATAGATCTCCTCATACTGAACAACTTTGCCTCTAGAACTGTTGCTGTCAATCAAATCATTAATTAAATTTTTGTAATTATGTTAAAAACCTACTTTTGCGAACTAGTCCCTGGTTTTTTGCCCGATCGAAACCAAACTAGTCTAGGATAATTCTCTGGACTCTCTAGATCAATAATCATTGAAAACAAATTGAACTTTTACATTTGGATGGCTATACTAGGGCAGTTTAAAAAAGAGGCGTGGCAAAATACACTCGAAAACCTATAAATCCTAAGGGGAAACTCAAAACTTCACGAAAATTGTTGGGTACATGTGGCATACCATGCTGATAAAGCATGCAAAGTTTTAAAGAGATCGGACTATAGGTGGCGCTATAACTGTCAAAAAGCTTTAAAAACCATGCATTTCCTATGGTAAATTGCCTATATTGGCTGTAAATGGACTTTTCCATCTATTATTTCAGTGTTTAAAAACTTGCTAAATAAAACTTAATGTCTTTAATGCCTATGTGCTTAAAAGGCCTTAAAAGCTTGAACCCCGCTAAATGCTGCTTGCAGCTTTAATTATTATTATTATTATTCTGCCGTAAAACTCATCGTGCAGACCAAACCGTAAATGCTAGAGACTTCAAACTTTGTCAATAGGTAGTCCAAAAATCGAGGAGAGGTTATCAAATTATGAGCCAGATTGGCCAATAGGTGGCGCTACAGCAACCAAAAACGCGAAATGGCTCATAATTCCTAAACCGTTGCTTCTAAGGGTCAAGTGTCTTATATCATTGGAAAGCTGAGACCATGACGAACAAAACGTATATCTCCGATTTCATTTCCGGTATGCAAATTTTTCCGCCATTTTGAATTTTGTCAAAAACCTACTTTTGCGAACTAGTCCCTGGTTTTTTAACATATCGGAACCAAACCAGTGCCAAAATGTTCTCTCTAGTCTGAATATCAATAATTATCAAAAAAAAGTAGAAATTTTGACTCATGAACGAAAAGGGGCGTGGAAATGTACATTTAAGGCGGAGCCTATTTTACTAAAGAGGCTATAACTCCAGCAAGAAATGAGATATCTTCACCAAACTTGGTACACATGTGTATGGGCTCAGTCTTTGGTCACGATAAAAAAATCGCGACGATTGGCCACTTGGTGGCGCTATAACATGGAAAAAACACAAAAAGGGCTATAACCACGCGACCGCTAGTCCGATTGACTTGAAAATTGGTATGCAGTGTCTTGGCCCAAGGTACCATGTCTGTCTATGAGAACATTGGCGTATCTCAAAAAACATGGCCGTCATCGGCCAATGAAATTTGAGCACCTATTAGACAGGGTTAACGGAGGTCGATCAGAACGAAACTCAGTAGGCATGTTTGACTCATGGTCCTAGAGGTCTGTAAGAATTTTGAAAGAAATCGGCCACTAGTTGGCGCTAACGAGTTTTATGGCTCTGCAATCACGTGGTGTTGCACACATCGGCAAAATATGCATATCATATGATAGATCTCCTCATGTTGAACAACTTTGCCTCTAGAACCATTTCTGTCAATCAAATCGTTAAATAAATATTTGCAATAATGTTAAAAACCTACTTTTGCGAACTAGTCCCTGGTTTTTTGCCTAATCAGAACCAAACTAGTCTAGGACAATTTTCTGGACTCACTAGATCAATAATTATCAAAAAAAAGTTGATTTCTTGCATTTGGATGGCTATAACAGGGCCATTTAGAAAAGAGGTGTGGCAAAATACACTCAAAAGCCTATAAATCCTAAGCGGAAACTCAAAACTTCACGAAAATTGTTGGGTATATGTGGCATAACATGTTGAAGACACATGCAAAGTTTTATGGAGATCAGAGTATAGGGGGCGCTATAAGTGTTAAAAAGCTTGGAAAACCATGTATTCCTATGGTGAATTGCCTGTAAATGGTATTTTCCATCTCTGTAATCAGGTGGGGTTAAAACAGCCACATAATATGCATATATTATGATAGATCTTCTCATACTGAACAACTTTGCCTCTATAACCAATACTGTCAATCAAATCTTTATTTAAATATTCACAATTATGTTAAAAACCTCGTTTTGCAAACTAGTCCTTGGTTTTTTTGCCTGATCGGAACCAAACCACAGCAGTATGATTCTCTGGACTCTCCTGATCAATAGTTATCAAAAACATGTTGAACTTTACACTTTGGGGAGCTATAACAGGATCATTTGGAGAATAGGTGTGGTAAAACATGCTCAAAAGCCTATTAATCCTGAACAAAAACTCAAAACTTCACAAAAATAGGTGGTGTGTGTGTGTGTGTGTGTGTGTGTGTGTGTGTGTGTGTGTGTGTGTGTGTGTGTGTGTGTGTGTCTCTGTCTGTCTGTCTGTCTGTCTGTCATGCTAGCAAACAGCACTTCCAACATGCTACACATGCTAGCAGTGATTAGCTAAGTGTTAAATCAGGAAAAGAACATTGTAAGAACTCTATAAACATTATAGTAACCATCTGTGACAACTAACAACTGCCTAGCAACACCATAACAACCATCAAGAACAACCTAGCAACCACCTAGCAACATGTTTGTCATGTTAGCAAAGTAAAATAGTAATTTTGTCATACTATTGATTAATATTGTTCTATAATTCATATTTAGACTTTATAAAGTCACTAATATAATATTTAAAATCACATTTTGTCAGTTTTTCACTTCATTTCACCTGATATCTCTCAAATTCATTCAGTGCTTAAAAACCTTTCATGCAAAAGGCGTCAAATGCTTAAAGACCTTAAATGGCTTGAACCCCGCTAAATGCTGCTCGCAGCTTTAATTATTATTATTATTATTATTATTATTATTATTATTTTTTTTTATGAGGGCAGGTAATAAACTAAAAAAATATAAATGCACATCTGAATTAAAGGACAGCAAAAAAGAAAAAAGAAAAAAAGAATACAATAAGTAATGTAGAAAATATTCAAAGACTGGGAAAAATAGAGATAAACTCAAAAAATTCTGTCAATGACTTGCTAACGTGCACGAAAACCAGCCATGTATTGGACATTCCTCTGCAGTGCCCTCTTCCTTTTTGTCAGGCTTGCAAAATCCTGCCATGGTCAGTAAACCATTTACCAGTGGTTTTGGCACTGTGAGCAGGTGCCAGGTCGTGCTGAAAAACCAAATCTTCATCTCCATAAAGCTTTTTAGCAGATGGAAGCATGAAGTGCTCCAAAATCTCCTGATAGCTAGCTGCATTGACCCTGCCCTTGATAAAACACAGTGGACCAACACCAGCAGCTGACATGGCACCGCAGACCATCACTGACTGTGGGTACTTGACACTGGACTTCAGGCATTTTGGCATTTCCTTCTCCCCAGTCTCCAGACTCTGGCACCTTGATTTCCGAATGACATGCAAAATTTGCTTTCATCCGAAAAAAATACTTTGGACCACTGAGCAACAGTCCAGTGCTGCTTCTCTGTAGCCCAAAAGTGTACTGCACACGCCTGTGCACGGTGGCTCTGGATGTTTCTACTCCAGACTCAGTCCACTGCTTCCGCAGGTCCCCAAGGTCTGGAATCGGTCCTTCTCCACAATCTTCCTCAGAAGTGTCGTTTTTTGCCACACTTTTTCCTTCCCACAGACTTCCCACTGAGGTGCCTTGATACAGCACTCTGGGAACAGCCTATTCGTTCAGAAATGTCTTTCTGTGTCTTACCCTCGCTTGAGGGTGTCAATGATGGCCTTCTGGACAGCAGTCAGGTCGGCAGTCTTACCCATGATTGCGGTTTTGAGTAATGAACCCGGCTGGGAGTTTTTTAAAGCCTCAGGAATCTTTTGCAGGTGTTTAGAGTTAATTAGCTGATTCAGATGATTAGGTTAATAGCTCATTTAGAGAACCTTTTCATGATATGCTAATTTTTTTCATGAGCTGTATGCCAAAATGATCAGTATTAAAACAATAAAAGACCTGACATATTTCAGTTGGTGTGCAATGAATCTAAAAAATATGAAAGTTTATTTTTTATCATTACATTATAGAAAATAATAAACTTTATCACAATATGCTAATTTTTTGAGAAGGACCTGTAGACGTGTTTTGATTGCTAATCCACATCAGATGACAATTATTAGGTGAACCGTACAGAGGAAACGATTCCATATAAGGTTATATTTCAGCACTTCGCAAATGGAGAGCAACTCTTAAGTAGCACTTAGAACGCTTTCTCCTGCGTTCATTTTAAGTGCATTTTTGGGAAACGCAAATGGAATTGCTGCGAGGCATTTTGTACCCACCACTTTTTTTTTTAAACCTGGAGTTCAATTTAGCAGTCTACCCTACTAGGTCTAAATCTATTCACACTGGGAGTAGGAGCAGCGCGTGAGCGTCAAGCAGGAGAAAGAAAGAAAGAAAGAAATTTGAAGGATTTGTTGTGGAGTGAGGGGAACTAAAATAACCTATAGCTATGTTCGTTTATAATGTTTGTAGTGTAGCTACATTATTTCGCTTTATTCAGCCCACTGGTATTATTTCTGAATGCAATCAAATGCGACTTTACCGTTACCGTTACCGCTCTCTCTCTCTCTCTCTCTCTCTCTCTCTCTCTCTCTCTCTCTCTCTCTCTCTCTCTCTCTCTCTCTCTCTCTCTCTCTCTCTCTCTCTCCAGAAACTGAGACTGTTTTTCATTTATTTTCGGAGTGTAACAGAGCCGGATTTTTTCAAATGTCAAATGAATGGTGTGATATGTTGGGTCATGTTTTTAGTCAAGAACTTTTTATTTATGGTCCTAAGTATCGGTATAAAACAAGGAATGTTGATTTATTTTTTAATTATTTGTTTGGACAAGCAAAATTAAGTAGCCTATATGGTTGACACGAAAGGCCAAGATTTTGGAAAAAGGTTCCACTAATGTTGTTTTAACATGTAAAGGATTGATTTCTGCTCGTTTAATGGTTGAATTTGCCTATTATAAATTTGTTGGAGAATTTTGAGGAAGTTAAAGCGGGATTTTATGCAAAATAAGTGACAGAGTTTAGAAATTAAGCTGTAAATTACATTATTTATTTTATTTTTAATTGTGTGTGTGTGTGTGTGTGTGTGTGTGTGTGTGTGTGTGTGTGTGTGTGTGTGTGTGTGTGTGTGTAATGATGTAATTATGTTTTAAATTGTAATTAAAGGTTTTTTTTAAAAGTCAAAGTAAAAAGTCTCAAAAAAGTAAAAAGAAAATCAGAGTCGAACTGCATCATTACGCTGGCTCATCATTACGCTATCCCATAAGAGAAAGTGTCGGTGTAGGCTACAACAAAATATACAGCAACGATATACAATTTAAATCGTCTAGCAAACGTTCAAACTGACTCATTAAGCTAAACATTATCTTTCATTTTGGTTGTATTTTCTATTTGATGCATTAGAAAGGGTAATAAAAAAAATAAAAAAAACATGTTAAACATGAAAAACGACATGAGGTTATGTTTAGGACAATGGTAGGCTAAAATGAAAAAATAAAAATTAATGTCTTGTTCATTTTTCCTTTAACTCTCCGAAGGACCCAGTGGCCAATAAAAATAAACAGGATTAAACTACTTTTTTTAAGAATTAACAGAAAAGGAAAAATCAATCCATATAGGCTATCTTTTTATATATGTTTCATTAACTGAATACATCGATAAAGGATCCGTTTCTCTGCGTGACGGTCTTTCCTCCATTTTTGGTACTTCCTCCATTTTTGGAGAGGAATATTAAATCTCATTAATATTCATGAACTCATTACCATAGCTATTCTTACATGTTAAAATGGCATTTCTGGATATCTGTAATAGTATTTTTACTAGTTAAAATTAATTTTAAGATATCAGTAATTCTATTTCCACTAGTTGCAAGGGCAATTTCAGATATCAACTGCCTTTGTTGATATCAATAATTAAACTGTTACTAGTAAAAATGTGAATTTCTGATATCAAGAATTCAATTATCACTAGCTGAAATGTCTATTCTTGATATCAACAATTGAATTGTCACTAGTAAAAATGTTAATTTTTGATATCTGAAAATGTATTTGTGATATCAATATAATTTCAGATATCTATAATGGCTTTCTTACTAGTAACAATCACATTCATGATATCAGAAATTAAAATGGTTACTAGTGACAATCGAATTATTGATATAAAAAATAAACACTGTTACTAGTAGATATTCAATTGCTGATATCAAGAATAAATACTTGCACTAGTAGCAATATAATTATTGATATCAGAAATTCACATTTTTCTAGTAAGAATTGTATTTCTGATATCTGAAATTTGAATTTCAACTAGTAAGAAATCAATTCTTGATATCAACAATTGAATTTGAATGGCCGCCTATGGGGACATTTTACTAGTGAAAATACAATTACTGATATCAAGAATTAACGTTGTTACTAGTGGAAATTAAATTGTTGATATCAAAAATTAGCATTTTAACTAGTGAAAAATGAATTGTTGATATCAAGAATTAACGTTGTTACTAGTGGAAATGTAATTTCTGATATCAAAAATTGCCATTGTTACTAGTGGAAATCTAATTCCTGATATCAAGAATTAACATTTTAACTAGTGAAAATTTAATTGATGATATCAAGAATACATATCCTGCGAATGAATAAAAGTCAAAACGGCTTGCCTATTGCCATTCCCATAGTATTAATTGTTGATATCAAGAATAATATTTTTTACTAGTTGAAATTTAATTCTTGATATCAACAATTAGATTTCTCCGAGTGATGATGTCATTGTTGATATCAAGAATTAACATTTTTACTAGTGGAAATGTCATTTCTGATATCAAAAATTGCCATTGTTACTAGTCGAAATCTAATTTCTGATATCAAGAATTAACTTTGTTGATATCAAGAATACATATCCTGCGAATGAATAAAAGTCAAAACGGCTTGCCATAGAGCTCTCTAATTGAATTGTTACTAGTAATAATACAATTAGAGAGCTCTCTAATCGTAATTGTTACTAGTAACAATTCAATTAGAGAGCTCTACAATTGTAATTGTTACTAGTAACAATTGAATTACAGAGCTCTATAATTAAAAATGAATGGAAGTCAATGGAGACATATGACTAGTAATAAATGAATTGTAGAGCTCTCTAATTGGAATTGTTACCAGTAATAATACAATTAGAGAGCTCTACAATCATAATTGTTACTAGTAAAAATTGAATTATAGAGCTTTATAATTGTAATTGTTACTAGTACAAATTAAATTATAGAGCTCTTTAATTGAATTGTTACTAGTAAAAATATAATTACGACGAGTAACGCTGGAACGTTTTTATGCTGAAACGGCCTCCCATACTTCTCAAACTTGTTGTCTTCGTTCCAAAATAATATTACTTTTTAAACTCTAAATAATTTGTGATGGTCAATTATCCATTTATAATTACAGTAAAATGTTATAATTTGAAATGGTATTTAAAGATACATTATTATTATTATTATTATTATTATTATTTATTTTTTTATTTTTTTATTTATTTATTTTTTAAATACTTTAAGGAGAATTCCCTGTGGCCGGATTGGACTGAGAGGAAATCCCTTTTCATATTGTGATGTGATTCTAAAGCGCCTAATAGTCCCAAGGTAGCGGTCTGGTAATTGATAATCCCTGTAATGTTTTTTTCCAGTTGCAGCACTCAAGCTAAATGGATTATCTTTGTCTGTTGAAGTGTCTGTCATTGAGTTCAGTAGCTCTGGCCTATTTCTGCTGGACATTTTGAAGCGTTTGAGCTGTCTATTCAAGCTGCAGTCTCCTGGGCCTTGGCTTTATGATACAGGTACTCTATCAGGCTCTCTTTTCTGAAACACAAAGCATCCTATGCAGGTTTAAACACTGCTTCAGCAAAAATCCTTGTTCCATTCCAGCAGTAAAGTGTGTGTGACTGCAGAGGAGCTAAATCTAGTAGGCTATTTAATGTGGTCCTTTGTTTGAATGTAATATTTAAAATATGACATGTCTGAGCTGTGGTGCTGCAGAGGATGATCATGCTCTCAGTTTCTACATATAAAAGTGGTTGTGGGAAGCAGGATTGCATCTGTTCTTCATGTCCCAGTCACTTTCCCCTCTGCATTCCTGTAATTATAAACTCAAAAAATAAAACATTATAAAATAAAAATTATTATTATGTATGATAAAAAAGGTGTTTTATCGTAATACAAAATACAAAACTAGAACTTGATTTACTGCACTGCAAAAAAAAAAAAGCCTATTCTTAATGAGCATTTTGTCTGAGTTTATTTTATCTGACTGCAGAGGAAGATTTTTTAAAATAAAAAATATATTCAATATAAACAAGTTGAGACAAATCTGTCAGTGCAGTACAGGAAAATATTCTTATTCAAGATGCAAGCTGTCAAAACAAGTCTAAATATATTATGCTGTGTGTAAAGTTAAAGGCTCGGGGAAGGAGGAGGCAGGAACCGGCGAACGTTAAACTTTTAATGACAAAATAAACAAACAACAAAAACAAAGAAAAGTGCCAGCCCCTTATGGACACCTGGTCCTCTCTCGACTTCACTCCTCACTCCTCCTTTTATCCCGGAGCTCCTCCGTGGGACTCGAGACTGCTCCGTTCCCACAGCTCTTACCCCGCCCTGCTTGCCACACAGTGTTGCTTCTAAAGTAGGTTAACTTGTTTTTTTTATTTAGATTTGTTGTTGTAGATATTTTGCTACAAAACAAGTCATGAAAGACTAATTGAAAACTCATTAAGACATTAATGATTTGTATTAGATTTAGTTGCACTAGATTTGGAGTGAAATTTAGATTTACCAGTATCTGTATATTTAAACTAAATACACTTTATTGCCAAAAGGGATGTTTTGGGACGTCTCCCTTTAAATGCGCATGAACTTTAATGGCATCCCATTCTTAATCCGTACGGTTTAATATGGAGTTGACCCACCCTTTGCAGCTATAACAGCTTAAACTCTTCTGAGAAGGCTTTTCACAAGGTTTAGGAGTGTGTTTATTGGAATTGTTGACCATTCTTGTAGAAGCACATTTATGAGGTCGGGCACTTATGTTGGACAAGAAGCCCTGGCTCACAGTCTCTGCTCTAATTCATCCCAAAGGTGTTCTATCAGGATGAGGTCAGGACTGTGTTCTATCAGGACTGAGGTCAGGACAAGTCAAGTTCTTACACACCAAACTCATTCATTCATGTCTTTATGGACCTGTGGTCATGTTAGAATGGGAAGGGGTTATCCCCAAACTGTTCCCACAAAGTTGGGAGCATGACATTTTTGAAAAATATTTTGGTATGCTGAAGCATTAATAATTCCTTTCACTGGAACAAATGGGCCATGCCCAACCCCTGAAAAAAATACATACTATATCCCCCCCCATCCACCAAACTTTACACTTGGCACAATGCAGTCAGCCAAGTACCGTTCTGCTTGCAACTGCCAAACCCAGACTCATCCGTCGGCTTGCCAGACAGAGAATCGTGATTCACCACACCAGAAAACACCTCTCCACTGCTTCTAGAGTCCAGAGGTGGTGTGCCATTCACACCACTGCATCTGATGCTTTGCACTGCACTAGGTGAAGTAAGGCTTGGATGAAACTGCTTGGCAATGGAAACCCATTCCATAAAGCTCTGTATGCACTGTTCTTGAGATAATCTAAAGGTCAAATTAAGTTTGGAGGTCTGTAGCTAATCAAAATAGGCAACTTCTGCGCACTGTGCTCCTCAGCATGTGCTGACCCCGCTCTGTGATATTAATTGGCCTACCACTTCGTGGCTGAGTTGCTGTTGTTCCCAATTGCTTTCATTTTGTTATAATACCACTAACAGTTGACTGCGGCATATTTAGGAGTGAGGAAATTTCACAAATGGACTTATTGCACAGGTGGCAACCTATCACCCCACCACGCTTGAATTCACTGAGCTCCTGAGAACGACCCATTCTTTCAAAAATGTTTGTAGAAGCAGTCTGCATGCCTAGGGGCTTGTTTTTATATACCTGTGGCTTTGGATGTGATTGAAACTTCTGAATTCAATGATTTGAAGGGGTATCCCAATACTTTTGGCAATATATTGGATTTATTCTAAAGAAAATATGAGCAGTGGTTGCTCATGCAAAACCTGCTGCCACAATAGGGTGTTGTGGGTGGTTGCCAAGGCGTTTTTGATAGTTAATATAGGCATTTCTAGTTAAATTGTCTTTTTTTCACATTTATCAATCATATGTCCGATCACTTATAGTAATAGCACACTCTCATTAACATACCACATAATGTAAAGTATTATAGCTAGTGTTTGGTCGAGTTCATTCTGTCATATTTGTTGTCTTGAATATATATTTTGCATGTGTGTCTTTGAAAGTATTCACGCAAAGGCATGTATCTGTGAGTGTATGGGTTTGTAGTGTGGCAAGGATAATTGGATCGTTCAGGGGAAAGGACAAGTTGATGGACGGCAGTTTAACAAGACTAAGATTGCACAAAATAGGATTTCAAAGAGCAGAGAATCTATAGCCGCAGGAGTTAAGACAGAGCTGGTCACGGGCTGCCAGCAAGCGCTTGGCACTCAGCCCATCTCCTCTATTAGAGGAAGAGTGGCTTACAGCTACAAAACTAAGAATGTGCTATTTCTCACTTCAACAGAAAGAGCACACAGAGCGCTGAGATAAGCCACAATCAGATGCAGCACAGACAAGAGGAGACATTTCAAAGTGTCTTCCTAAGGAATTCATCAAGTTCTTCACGTTTATGTTCTTACCTGATGACCACCATTTAGGATAATTAGGAACGAGGATTTGTGATGCATTTTTTAAGCATCTTAGAAAGTGTTAACTAATGGACTGGAAGCAATTAGCAGAGCTTGTGTTGCTGTCAGAAGAGTATGCTGAATCATTTGCTGCTTATAGGAAGTTAAAAGTTATAGGAAGTTAGAAAGTAACAAGAAATAGCTGATAAAATAGTTATATGCACTGCTGCTTTTAAACCCCACACTGTTAACATTTGGATTAACATGACTAGATTACTATCTGAAATGTGAAATAATTCCAGAAAAAATCTATATTGTATTTTAATTTGATTGGTCATTCCTACTATGTAGTACATACTATTCTATGTAGTCATACTAGTCATTCTAGTAGTACGTACTAGTCGTAGTGGTTTTTCTTTTTTTCTTTTTTCTTTTTTTTCTTCTTTTTTTTTGAGTACATTTGCATCAATGTATTGATCCGTGTTAATAATTTAGGTAAAGAAAATGATCAGATAAAAATTATATTAGTTAGTCATTTAAGTATTTCATTTTGAGAAGATTGTATACCATACACTTGGTCTATTTTTAAATGAAAGCAAAGTAAAAAAAATATTTTGGAGTATTGTTTTTATTTATAATCCATGTAATACTTAAAAAATATAACTCTTTGTTTTATGGATAACTTTGTCTCCATCTTGAAATCCTGGTAATTGATATCCAACTAATTAAATGTAAATAATTAAGTCATATTAACTTATCATTTTTAATATAAATTGTTTATATTTTGAAATACATCCAAATACAATTGTTTACAGTTGTTTTGTTGCAATAAAATTGTTTACATTTTGAAATACATACATACATAAATTAAAACAAAAGCATATTCATTCACATTTTAAATGTTAATGCATTTGCTAGATTTCAAAAGATAATGAAAAAAAATTAACATTGTTTTTATATATTTATTATGATTATTAACACTTGGGTTTATTATTATGGCGTGTGTGTGGTTTAACAAAAAGAACAGTAGATGGCAGCATGGCTTACCTTTAGGAAAGCTGTAAATTCCTCATCCATGATCTTCATTCCTCTGTCAAATGGTAAGATTCCCCAGGGTTACATGGGAATCGCAAAGTATGATGTCATCCGAATGGCGAATGAAAAAAAGCTGGATTCCTATTCCTATTCCACCACAATTCTGCATTTAATCAATGAGAAAGATCCATACAAATGTAATAACATTATGGAGCATGAGCATGAATTTTATGGTTTTATTGTGTTATTCTCTCTTTTCTTGCAGAAATGTATGAAAAAAAATGGGTTAAAGAAGCAATAAGTAATTGAATCAGAAAGACATAATTGATATGTGGGATGATGGAATGATTCAGTAATGTTGGCTGCAGGGTCGGCTAACCAATTTCATATCCTGCCAGAAGAGTTACTGTAGACTTCTATGGCAGTGCTCGGCTTTAAGCCATCATAAATAAGCAGTTTCGTTCCCTTTAAGCGTTCAATGTGATTGATTACACACAGTGCTTCATTTGTCATTTTAAATGGGAACACAGGGTACAATTCAGGGAACAGTTGCATTATTACCGTTTAGATATTAATTACAAAAACAAACATCAGAAAATATTAGTCTTAATTTGATGTAACCTATGTACGAGCACTTCAGTGCTGATGAATTGAAGTCCAAGATTTAGTGACTGGATAATTTTTTCTTCCATAAATAAGGAAAATATTTTGTATATACAAATATCAAGACAAATTACAAAGTGCAAATCTGATTTCCCATTTTCTGTCTAACCACAGACAGCGATGGGAATATAAGGTTGAATGTCAACAACGTGCTTGTTTCAGGACAGACAGGGAGTTAGAGACATAGCCACGGGCAATATTTAATACATCTCAAAACTCTTTTTTTTTTTCAGGTCAAGAGCAACAAATCCCAGACCTGTTCTTGAAATGTTTCTATCATCTGTGGAGTGATGGACCATTATCCCAGATCAAACAGGGCTCAGCAGGAACGCCACTAGAAAACACACTAAGCCTGCTATATTAGGTAAATATGTGCTTGACATTAAACACATGGCTTATGGAAAATAGAAATGCCCACGTAGTGATAAGAGGCCGTAATGCCTTACTCATGGTAAAATCAGTGACAAATGTCTATAATGTTATAAAACAGCATCAACGGCACTATAAAAAATACAAGTGACACAAATAACGCGGTTTCTGCAGGTTAGGTGCTAGTAGGTGGCAATATGATTGAATCATTAACTCAATCGATTCATTTAAAACACTGATTCATTAAGTTATGCTATTGTGTTGTATTGCTCAGGGAGACAACTTATAGTTAAAGAGATAGTTCACCCAAAAATTAAAATGATCCATAATTCACCCTAAGCCATGAGAATCTTCTTTCAGAAGAATACAAAAATGTGCAAAGCCCAAAAAATACATCCATCCAATATAAAAGTAATCCATATGACTCCAAGAGGTTAATAAAGGCTTTCTGAAGTGAGTCGATGAGTTTATGTAAGAAAAATATCCATATTTAAAGGAATGTCATTAATGACTTACCCTCCACACCCGTTCCACATGTCGTTCCACACACAGTTTAAGATATTTTATATTTAGTCAGAGAGCATATCCAAGTGTATGCAAACTTTACTGTCCATGTAGGGAATAAAAACATCATCAAAGTAGTCCATCTGTGACATCAGTACTTTAATTAGAATCTCTTGAAGCATTAAAAATACGTTTTGGTCCAAAAATATAAAAAAAATACGACTTTATTCAGCTTCTCTTGCTTGTTTGTGTTCTATCCTCAAATGAAGATTCAAACGGTTATGAATCAGTGAATCGATCAATGATTTGCCAATGTCAAGTGATTTCAGCACTTTGGCATGCGATCCGAATCATTGATCGATTCACTGATTCACAACAGTTTGAATCTTTATTTGAGGTTTGAACACAGACAAGCAAGAGAAGACAATGCTGAACCAAATTCAGTTATTTTTGGACCAAAATGTATTTTCAATGCTTCAAAAGATTCTAATTAACCAATTGATTTCACATATGGACTACTTTGATGATGTTTTAATTCCCTTTCTGGACATGGACAGTATAGTGTGAATACACTTGGATACACTCTCGGACTAAATATAAAAAATCTTAAACTGTGTTCCCAAGATGAACGGAGGTCTCACGGATGTGGTACGACATAAGGGTGAGTCATTAAAGGACAACTCCGGTGAGAAATGAACCTAGGGGTAATTAACAGATGGTTACCGAGTAGATCGTTCGCTGGGATGCGTTTTCTTGAAAATCGAATGTAAAGAGTTTTATCTCTAAAAACAGATTAGCTTATAATGCTTGTCTATGGGGCACAGGGTAGACACAGGGTGGTAAAATTAAATCGCTAGTTAATACCACTAACAAGGCTCAAAATAGCCTCACACTAACACGGTAGCATAATGAGGGTCCCTACATGCAAACCGAAGCATTGAGAACTTTGTAAGAGTACAAACAGTTTAATAAGAAGATACGTTGTAAACATAGTGCATTACGCGTTCACGGACAGGCACCATCTCGAAAAACAGTCTCGATGAATCGATCTACGAGCGCTGTTCTAAGTGAGCTGGTCGATAGGAATTAAGTTTGTGAAATGTAATAACATGGACATTTTATATTTATTTATTTATTTTCTCTGTTGTGTTCAGTGTTTTCTTCCGGAAACAACGGACCATATGAGATTCCAAGTCACAGTTCATCACTTAGCAGAGCTCTCGTCGCTCGATGAGTCGAGACTGAACGCATAATGTACTATGTCTATAAAGGTTCTTCTTATTAAACTGTTTGTACTCTTACAAAGTTCTCAATGCTTCGGTTTGCATGTAGGGACCCTCATTATGCTACCGTGTTAGTGTGAGGCTATTTTGAGCCTTGTTAGTGGTATTAACTAGCGATTTAATTTTACCACCCTGTGTCTACCCTGTGCCCCATAGACAAGCATTATAAGCTAATCTGTTTTTAGAGATAAAACTCTTTACATTCGATTTTCATGAAAACGCATCCCAGCGAACAATCTACTCGGTAACCATCTGTTAATTACCCCTAGGTTCATTTCTCACCGGAGTTGTCCTTTAATGACATACATTTCATTTTTGGGTGAACTAACCCTTTAAAACCATATTTAATTTAAAACTATAAAGTAGCTTCCACCAGACCACCTTCCATATGCAACTTACAGAGAAAGTGTAACGCCTCTAGCTGTTCAAAACGCTTACTTTACTTCTGATGTCATACTTCATGCCATTTTCACCTTTTCAACCATTAATACAAAAGGGGTCTGGCAGAATCTAGATATTTTACTTTATAACATGTTAGATATGGATATTTTTCTTACACAAACCCATCAGTTCGCTTCAGAAGGCCTTTATTAATACCTCTGAGCCGTGTGGATTACTTTTATAATGGATGGATGCTATTTTTGGGGCTTCGGATTTTGGGCTGTCATCTAATGCTTGGATTAGCCAGGACATTTTTTAATATAACTAAGATTGTGTTTGTCTAAAAGAAAAATGTCATTTACACCTAGGATGGCCTGAGCGTGAGTAAATCATGGGATAACTTTCATTTTTTTGTGTGAACTATCCTTATAGAGTGGAACAATCAGGTTTTGGAAGTAAAAACTCCACTCATTTTCTCCATAGGGAAATAGAGTTTTAACAATAACTTCTAAACTTTTAAAGACAGACCGTGTATTTGCTTTCATTGTTCACATTATGTCTTATTTATTTCTTATTCTTTTTTTTCTTCTTTTTTTTTTATAATCATGTTTATCAGGGGAATTTGTGTTTGGTAAACAAGCCAGACCTGCAACTCAGTCTGGAAACCTGTACATTTATTTTTTACTGATCTGTTACTTTTGCGGGAACTAATCACAGACTGGCTACCTGGCACGCTATTGGCGGGTTTAACATGATGACGGATAGAGAAGGATGGATCAATGCCCGTAGATCACGCCTCTTGTGGTCTGATTGGTTGATGGACTATCAAAATGTCATTTGAATTATGCTCGTTGATCACGCCTCTTGTGCAATAGAAATTACAGAGCAGACTCCCCAGACCAGTGTTCAATCCTAATTGAGCTTGGTTTGGTGATAGCCAGACAAGCTTTACCAATGATGCTATAAAGAATATAATTCCACCAATCACAGAAGCGTGACAAGCAAATCACAGTGAAAGAGCTGTACGGGGAACACCCAGTGCCATGAAGCAATGCAAATCGGTTTCATACTTGTAGTTTTTCACCTGGAATTATGTTACACATTAGCCATGATTCTGGAAAGAGATCTCTATCAATCAGAAAACCAACACAAGCATATCATGACAAAAGAACCATTATGAAAAGAGCACTATAGCGCCCATGCGCCCACTTCCTAGTCTGAAAAGCCAGACCCACATCAAGATGTTTGGTCTGGAAACTCACCATTGACAGGGCTCAATCCGAGGGGCGGGATAAACGGTTATCTTTCAAACTCCCTCTGCACGCGATAGGATAGCGCTCTAACCAACCAGAGCAACGTGAAGCGGAGCTATTTGATAGATTAAACTTTCGCCTTATCCGGTCGGCGAAACACTGAACACATCATGCCTTCTTAAGAATGACTTCAGTGTCGTTCTTTGTTCTTTTCTCAGAGAAGTTCTTAACTCCAAGTCTTCCAGAGTCGTAGTCAAAGCTGATTCGAAAGACCGCTGTTTGCTTCTGTGTTTACTAGAAGCACGTAAGTGCAACTCTGCCATCATTATGTTAAGCCCCGCCCACCGACTCTATACACGATGTGATTGGGCTGACCAGAGTGTGGGTTTTGCAGCTCAGAAGTGTATTGAGAGTTGCTAGACGACACTCGCGGGCAGATTAGATTTGCTGCCGCTAGGGTGCTTCTAGATTTCTAGGCTACCCTCTTCCATGTCTCCCTACTCTCTCAAATGTAAAATATTTTCTACACAATCAACATCTTTAAAACAGTAATTATATATATATATATATATATATATATATATATATATATATAATTTTTTATTTTATTTTTTTTAGTTATATATGATTTTCAAATATGTTTTCTTTTTAATCAAAGATTGTAAGGTTGTAATTCATATAGGTTTATCATGGATAGGTTCAAGGCTTCTAACTCTTTAATGAATCCTTTTTTAAATCCCCGTGGGAGAAATGAATACAAAAGAAAACCTATCAGAAACCAAGGCTGCTGAATTGGTTAGGCATTGTTGCATTCTATTCTGATGTGACTTTGTTTGGAATAATTTTCATTGCCAGAGGAAAACAGTATAAACTTTATTTGAACTGCAATATCACTCTCGCGATTTTTATTTTTATTTCTAAATGATAGACAGGCATAAATTCAATGACCTCGAAGACTTTGATGGATGGAAGCCTTTTCTGATGTGGCAGCCCTAAGAAACAAGAAGTCCACTTCACATAGAATTAGAGGAAAGGGGCTTCAGGACTGTTAACCCCCTGTTGCTAAATCCTTTACGTGGTACTCCTCGGTGGAGCTGGAAGACATAACCTTGACATGATACCGTCAGCAGCTCAGCATGTTCACACAAAGTAACAGGCAGAGAGTTAGTGAAGCAATGACTGCAAGGCACTAGAACAGCTGAGGTTGAATAGCATAAAATGATTTGATGTGCCTCCCTCATGCCTACAGTGCCCTGTTTTCATTCTGTCACTCACGTATGAATCTACAAGGCAGGGGCTGAGAGTAGGGTAAGCTCGCCTCTGTCATTTTCCAAGTGTCTCTTGCCCTTGTACTCTATTAGTTTATCAACGAGTCTCTTATGGAGTGGTAATCGTTACCAGCATATTGAAGTGATTTCTTTTAGACTCAGTGAGAGAGATCGATTCTGTTTGTCATTCCTCCCTGCCTACTCCTCCATCTTAGAGGGTGTGTGTGTATATGTGTGTGTGTGTGTGTGTGTGTGCGCGCGTGCGTGTGTGGTATAGCCCTACATTATGTGAACAAATTGGCCTCACAAAGATTGCAATATCTAAAATCCTTGAACTTGTTGATGCCCATGAGGAAATCAGCTTATAAATCATACTAAGTGATGTGTTTTGAAACTATAAAAAAATGAAGAAAGTTTTTGAAGAAATGAAGGCAAGTTTTTACAGTTTAAAAATCATTATGGCTATGGAATATTCTAATAAAACGTGTGCGTCTGTGTGCACGAGTGACCTTCTGGCAAACAGTGAGCCTCATTCACTGAACGTGCTCACTAAAATGTATGTGAGCAAATAATGAATCACCAATAACTTTCATAACAATACAATTTAAAAATGTACATACACTGTAAAAAAATATTGTTGGTTTAACTTAAAAAAGTAAGTAACTTGGTTGCCTTAAAATTATGAGTTTATTGAAATTAAAAAAATTTAGTTGGTACAATGAAGGAAATTGGTTTAATAAATATAAATTCAAAATATTATTGTATCTAAAAATTAGATAAATCATGAAATGTGGCATGTTTCACTGTGTCATCACAAATAAAATACACACAATAACCCAATAAGCTTCTTTAAAAAAAGAAAATATTTGAATAATATTTGAATAAAGTTTGTCGATTCTCAAAAATGTTCATTGTATTAACTCAAATTGTTAATTTCAATGAACTCAAAATTTTAAGGCATCCAGGTAACTTATTTTTTAAATATATTTTTTTACAGTGTACACAAAAAAATCTAACACTCTAGGTACCCATATAAAAGTGTTAAGGTGACATTTTATGTTAAATAGATTTCATCATATGTAGTAAAATAGTAGAAAAGTGTGTAATAACGCAAGCTGTGATTTTTTTTTTTGCAATAAATACTGCTGGTTATTAATTAGGTCTGTAATCTGGGTGGTTTATGTGTGTGTGTTTCAACTGGTTTTGAGAATAGCAAACTTTCCATTGCTTGAGGATCTTGAGGTCTACATAGAGTGGCATATGTTTGCTGAAAGTGACAAAAAGGTTCAGTGGAAACAGAAAAATATGGTTACATGGTATAGAGATGGTTTGGATGTTTTATGCAAATTACTAACGTCAGGAACATGGTTGCATATTTTGGTGTATTTCGTCAACATTCATTAACATTAGAACAACGTTAAGAACAAATTCATGTGCGTACATAAATTATACACATTTTTCATGAGACGATCTCCTGTGCGTATAAATAGTAAGAATCCATATAATTATTATTGAATGAAACCCAGAAAAAACAAGCAAATTATACGAGCATCTTGAGCCAATGTTTGCGCTGTTTGTCACTCTCTTACTTTCTTATTTCCTCTGTCCTTCACGCTTGTGGCGCTTTGGGTTGTAATTGGTGAGATTGTGACGTGACCTCTAGTCTCCGTGGAGACGTGTCCTTCGAGACCTCTGCGTGTTCATGCTGTGCAGAGGAACTCGGCTGATAAGTCATACTACTGTGTTAGTCACTGAGGCAGTAGTCTTAATGTCTTCAGGGCCACTCTAAGGGTGTCAACTAGAAATGTAGATGTGTTTGTGTTATTGTATTATTCATTTCATCATTTTTTGTTTGGTGATACTAATTTGGTAGTTCTCCACATGCTGTATTATCCTGTAGGCTTAGTTGTCTTGTTTTGCACTACTGTATGAAAAATGTGGGTTTAAAAGAGAGGGAGGGCAAAATGAAATAGTCCCATGAGTTCTCCCTCTGTGCTATAGGGGAGGGAGAAGATGAACACAGTGGATGGTTGCAGCATTCATTTTATCTCCATGGGACTCAGAAACCACTTTGCATGCAAAATAAAAAATCCTTATCTTTGTCTTTAAAACTGTCTTCAGTTTTTATTTGCTCTTACAGAGTGTATCTATATTATAGTTAAACATTTAACTTCATAAACTTCTTATTGACTGTAGATGAATAGTCGCATCTTTTTGCTCTTGCATTCACACTAAAGCAGCTGATTGTGGCAACACAACCCAGCACTGAAATTGTTTATTGTAAAAATAGATTTATTTACATTAATGCATTTAGTCGACAGATTTATTCAGTAGTTGAACAATGCACATTTCATTGATGAACATTTCATCACAGTACTACCAATATTCATAGTGTAAACTTAATATTGGCTTTTACTTATTATGCCAGTAAAATGCTCAATTATTGAGTGTTTGGTTTTTAGATGTCTCTTGAATTTTACTGGTCTCATGGTCATTACAGCCAACACAAACAACTAACCTAAAAACAATGTGGCAAAAAGAGATGCATGGCACTTAGGGTCCTATTTTAACAAGCTGAGTGCATTGCACAGGTGCACTTAGGGTGTGTACAAATCCACTTTTGCTAGTTTAATGACTAAAAAACCACCCGTCAGTCCAAAAGGTTAATAAGTCGCACAGCCCACCTATAGGCAATATGCGCTTTTTAAATAACACAAAAAATAATATGCTTGACTTTAGACCAAGTTTTTTGTTGGTCAATGGTGAAGTCAATTTCAGCTGCCTCAAAATAGCAACAAACCAACAATGCGCCTGAACACACTTCGTTTTCAGACCAGAATGCCCATGGGCGAACGGATGGGTGCGAGTGCATTTGTTATTTAAACAACTTAGCGCTAAACGTGAAAATGATAACTGCGTTGGGCTGAAACTAGTAAAAAAACTCTTTGCACTGGGTGTATGATAGGGCCCATTGTGTTCAGATATTTACTGTGAAAGTTTTGATATAGCTTCAGCAGCTTATTTCTGCCTTTTTCACCTTATTTACAATAAAGGACTAATGGATATGAAAAACACTCCATATTCCACACTAAAAAAAAAAAAAAAAAGGCAATAGCTATAACTTTCTCAATCTGGCTGTCTTAGAGGGTATTAACCAGTGTTTTAATAGCAAATGACTGTATTGCTGATAGCTTGCTGCCTTGAAGATGTTTGGCTGTATTATAATTGAGGGATATATGTGAATAATGAGGCCTGAGATATGCTTATGGATACTGTTGTTTGTTCATATTTATATATTCATATTTAAAAAAATGACAGTGGCAGACAAATGCTGACATTGCTAACCACGCTGCTGTGCAGGCAATGATTTGGACTAGGATATAAAAACAAAACAGTAAGTATGTAAAATTATACATTATGTAAAATGTTTAATAATACAGATTATAATGATAATTTATATATAAATATTTATTAGATTTCTTTATTTAGGCCTTCAATTAAAGAAAAAAGATGTGAGATCTTCAAGATCTTGAACTAGATCTTGAAGATCTAGTTCAAGAATAGTTCAACTGTTTAAAACAGAATAGTATTCTGCTCAGTGGTATTGCTAATACTGCTTTCAGTGATATGTTTTCTTATTTACCACATAGTGAAACTGAAATTCTTGTTGGCGTATTGGCCAATGTTATCAAGCTGTTCATGCATCTCCATCTTTTCACAAAATAAAGCAGAGAAACTCTGGGGGTTCCATAAGTCTCTCTGTAGGTCTGAAGCACATCCCCAGTGTAATTAAAAGCTTTGATTAAAAATCTATCATTCTGTCAAGCAGCTTCTGCCATACAAAATTAATGAGCAAAGCGCCATCATCAAAACATCACAAACAGCTCTAAAGCACTACTGAAGGCGATTAAAGTCAAATTGCAGAAAAATTACTTTTTTTCTCCCCAGAACACAGATGTACTCCTCTGTTGATGTAAATGCAGTTAGTGTGGCATAATTTATCTGCACAACCTTTATGATTGCTGCAGAATTTGAGTTTATATGTTCATTTATGTCTACAAATAATCTGGACTGGTAGTGTGTGAATGGAGTATTAAGAACCATTCTCTAAAGGTCTCACCTCCTTCTGTCTCTCTGTAGCTCACTGTTTTAGTCTCTGGTCACACATGTTCAATCCCTCATTCTTTTTCTCCTCCGCTCTCTGACTTACAAACACACTTGCATTTTAAAATGCCAAATAATGGATGGAAACAAGGGAATTCCTCCAGAAGCTGGTCAGGAGGCTTGAGTATTGATCCGTGGGCTCATGAATATGAAAAGGCCAGGCAGGGTGATCAGATAAGTGGGCCGGTTGCCCTCAATGTCACTGGTTATTTTTCCACTGCTTTTCATTCTGAGCAGTTACTGAGCAATAAATATACAAGCTCAGGGTGAAAAACCTGATGCTGTCATGATAAATAATGCAGGAACTAGTGTTGAGGTATGAATGCATTGTGTTACTCCCTAATTAACTTTTTAAGAAATATTAGAAATCCTTCTTAAGCACCAAATCAGCATATTAGAATGATTTATGGAGGATCATGTGACACTAAAGACTGGAGGCTGCTGAAAATTCAGCTTTGCCATCAAAGGAATAATTATGTTTTAAATATATATTTCTGTCATGACAACTCTTGGAGTGTTTGGCACTGTATGACAATGTTGATATGTTTGGTCCTGAATAAATCTGCTACTCTCCTGCTGCAGAGAAAGTAAAGGATTTGCTACTGCCAATACATACACGACACACTGCTGTGAGCAAGTAAGACATGTTACTGCTGTACAATATGTGAATTACCGGTAGCAGATCTATACAGGTGGAGCTGGGGAAGGAGGAGGGTTTTTGAAAGCTCATTGCAACTGCTATAGCAAACGCTGACCAAGTACTTGAAGGCTGAGCAGTGAGCTCATTGGCTACTGACATAGCAGGAACTGATCAGCTGTCACCTATAGAGAATTATGCGATTGATATCAGCCTGCGCCATCTAGAGTTTCATTACAGAACGTTGTAAAAGAAAACAGTTTTTGAAATTGTAATGAAACAAATGCAGCCTTTTTAAAAACAACCCCAAGCATTTGAATAGTAGTGTACTGTAGTAATTAGAGAACATAATGCACATAACTTGTTACATCACTGTCTCGCACAATCAAGATGTGAATAAAAAAGGGAGGTCCAAATCTATATAAACATACTATTCCCCTTGTATCTTTTTTGTTATCCTTTGCAATGGCTTTTTCATGTTTCTGATTGCATCACCGGACATTTTCCTAATTTGCGCAGTTGGTGTACATTTGTTTTGTATAACACACACATGCTCTTCCATGTGCTGCATCTGTTCCCACAGCATCAAATCAGCTTGGTGAGATTAGATTTTGGAGGCAGCTGCACAAAGTTTGTTTAAAATCAGAGGCTAAACCACTGATCTATATAGAGAACTGGATTGCTCATGACATCATTAAAAGTGAAGCAGCCGCACCGCCATATTAATATTCCCTAGTAAGCTCACGCGTCTCCCGGGACATTCTTACAACACAAATGCCCTAAGCATGTAAATGGTTATTCATTTAACGTCCGAAATTTCCCTTGCTTATTGAAATCGCATTGCACTGTGCTTCAGAATTGTTTTATTCATACAGTAGGCTAACTGCAAATGATTCAGCAATGATTTTGTTAGCATGTATTTTAAAGCAGTTTTAGGTCAATGTTTTGGCTGTACATCAATGATGCCCTCTGTTGGTAGTAAGATGGCCGCCTGAACACTTCCGGTGGCTTCACTGCCTGATTACAGTTTAGAACGTGATGAGCAATCCAGTCAATTATATATAGATTACTGGGCTAAACGCATCATTAACTGCATTTACTTGCGCTAGAATATTCTGATTCCAATTTGAATTTGGTTATATTCCAGTTACTGCATAGGCTCATGTAATACATTAGCCTTATTGCTATAGTCACATTAGGCCAATCTAAATAAAACAGCTAAATATACTGGTATTATTCATAATTCTTATTCAGAATAGTGATATTAGATCTATTTTGTTATTCATCACTGTTGTGTTTATGATAAGGACATAAATAAGAATGAATAAATTGATTAAATAACGGTGCAAACGACTAAAGTGCAGCATAATATATATATGTCCAGCAGGTTACTCTCTGTGCTGTTTACCTGCTACTTTGTGTAACTTTCTAGGGTATAATGACATCATCCAGTGAGGTGACTCACACTGACCTCTGAGACACATTGTCATTGGATGCTTCCAGGCCCAGCAGCAGGTCAGACAATTCAGAGCAGACATATGGCAACGCTGTGCCCTACCAAATGCTCAGAGAGAGGTTTAGGCCCTGCTCCAGGACCCCAAGCCAGCTACTCTGGGCATCTGACCCCTATCTCAGCTCAACAGATTACGCTGATTGGTTCGGGAGAACAGAAGGGTCACCGGAATGGCCACAGGGCCCAGAGCTCCGGCCTGTTAACTGTGATTCACTCATTACAGAAGCACTGTTTAGACTCGCAGAGGGAGGGAGGGATAACCTAGAGCAAACCACAGAGAAAGGGAGAGATAAACAGAGCGAGTGGACAGAAGAACAGACAGATGGGTCACCGGAAGGGCTACAAAATGCACAGCTTTGACCTGTTTACAGTAATTTACGTATTACGGTAACACTGTTCAGACAGTGGTAGGTAGGATTCAACCTTGTTTTATTCTCTTAGAAGAAAAGGTTCTATATAGAACTATAAAGGGTTCTGTCAGGCATTTCATAGAACATTTTAGGGGTTCCCATCATGGAATAATATTATGGATTTAGTTTATTTCATTCATGTTTAATTTTGATTACATTTAAATTAAGCAGCTCATCAACATAGTTTATCTTTAGGAAAAATGTAAAGGACCCATTAAAGGGGTACTTCAGCACTGGGAAGATGAATTTTTATTTAAATTAAGTCATTAATATAGTAGAAATGTGAAATTATTTTTGAATTTGGTGCCTTCTAATCTGAGAAAAGACAGAAAATGTATTTTTGTCTCAAGGGGATGAAAGACAACAATTCCCAGAATGCATTGCTTCGCTGCCCTTTGAGGCCACTGAATCTAGAATCTATCAGCCTGCACCATCTAGAGTTTCATGATAGAACTTTGTATTAGTGTGTTAGAATGTTATTCTTGTAGCAGGAGTCAGATTACATTCATCGTGAATTGTGATGAATGAGCTATTCACAGCGCGTGTTCAGTCTGGCGGGTTTTCAGTTCATTGCTTTGGAAGCTTAACTTTCATAGGAATTAATTAGAGAAGTTGAAACACTCACTTTGCTCTGCCGGCCGCTCCGTTTACATGAATGTCTGCAGCTACGAGCTGAGCTACGAGCTGAGCATTTTTGCCCACAGGACTGCCGCATACTGGATGTTTTTCCCTTTTCACTCCATTCTTTGTAAACCCTAGAAATGGTTGTGTGTGAAAACCCCAGTAACTGAGCAGATTGTGAAATACTCAGACCAGCCCATCATGCACCAACAACCATGCCACACTCAAAATTGCTTAAATCACCTTTCTTTCCCATTCTGACTTTCAGTTTGGAGTTCAGGAGATTGTCTTGACCAGGACCACACCCCTAAATGCATTGAAGCAACTGCCATGTGATTGATTGATTGATTAGATAATTGGATTAATGAGAAATTGAACAGGTGTTCCTAATAATGCTTTAGGTTAGTGTGTGTGTATTCAAATTTGTCTGTATGCATAGAGTATATGTATATGACCTAGCCTAGAAATCTAGACGCACTCTAGCGGCAGCAAATCTAATCTGCCCGCGGGTGTCGTCTAGCAACTCTCAATACAATTCTGAGCTGTAAACGGCAAACTCTGGTCGGGCCAATCACGAGTCGGTGGGCGGGACTTAACATAATGACAGCAGAGTTGCACTTGTGTGCTTTTAGTAAACACAGAAACTGTCAAACGGCGGTCTTTCGAATCAGCTTTGACCACGACTCTGGAAGACTTGGATTTAAGCTTTTCTCTGAGAAAAGAACAAAGAATGGCACTGAAGTCATTCTTAAGAAGGGAAGATGTGTTCGGAGTTTTGCCGACCGGATGCGGCGAAAGTTTAATCTTTCAACTAGCTCTGGTTAGTTGTAGCCCTATCCAATTGCGTGCAATCTGTGCAGAGGGAGTTTGAAAGACAACCGTTTATCCCGCCCCTCGGATTGAGCACTGTCAATGGTGAGTTTCCAGACCAAACATCTTGATGTGGGTCTGGCTTGTCAGGCTATATGACCTGCTGTTTGCCAAAATGTGTGCCAAAATTATATAGCAGAGCACAATACAATGTACTTGACTTAACCTACCATTTCTACTGTCATGAATTAACCTGAAAGAAACTAAAGTAATTGATTTTTTTTTTTTTTTTTGGGATACAAAACATTAAGAAATCTTTACATAAAACAACTATTAAAATGGAAAACAATCATTTTTATTGCCAAGAATAACACAATAAAAACTAGATACAAACTGAAGTAGTTGTTCATCGCAGGCAAATCTCTGTTGTGACTTTCATCATTCTGCTGTGGTCTAGTGTTTTACAGCAGAGACAGTAAGAGTTATTTTCCATTGCAATGTTTCAAGGATACAGGATAAATAAGCATAATGACTCTCTAACTTACTTAGTTGCAAGTCAGAGGACTAATAATTATAAAATATTAATGTGTTGTTTTTTTTTCCACATATCCTAATATTACTTTTCTGTTTTAATAACAACAAAAAGATCAGTAAAGACCCCCCCCCCACCCCCCCATGTGACACTGAAGACTGGAGTAAGGATGCTGAAAATTTAGCTTTGCCTTCACATGAATAAATTACATTTCAAAATTAATTGTTATTTTAAATTGTAATAATATTTCACAGTATTACTATTTGTTCCTGTTCATAGGGAACTCCTGCTGTGTCACCGCTCTGGGAATGCCTCTGTGTGATTGCGTCGTGAAGCACGTATGTCATCAGTCCAATAGAGAGACGGAACATATTCTTCTTTATAGTTTCCAGGTCAGTGACGTCACCTGCCTATGACGTTCCATCTCTCTATTGGACTGATGACATACGTGCTTCACGACGCAATCACGCAGAGGCGTTCCCAGAGCGGTGACGCAGCGTCTCGTTCCCAATTCAGGGAACTAATATTACAGATGGAACCGAGATGTTTTTGATTAAATAAATACACTGATTGTCAGCATAAGAGACAAAAACTAAATTGGCTGATTTTATTTATGTCCCCTTCGGCATTTAAAATACATTTTTTGCAGAAACCTTTGCAGAGTTGAAGGCATGATGAGTCGTCATTTAAGTGTGATGGACAAAAAATAGCTATTTTGCTGTAAAACTATAATGTATTGTATATTAATCAGACAGCCTTGGCAGTGGTTACACAAAAACTTCCAGGGCTAGGATGTCTGTTTATTTTTTTATTTATTTTTGGCTGAAATTAAAATGTACAGTTTGTACTTTCATTTAAGCTGGCCAATATATTCTGTTATCACTGCAAACAAAGCTGCGGGAAAGTTAATTGTCTTATGAAGCCTGTGCACAGTGTGAAACATTTGGCTTGAGATTCACATTCTCATAGCAAAAAAAAAAAAAATGCTTGGAAGTAATGCAGATTCATCAGCTCATTGTTTCAACTAACTTAAAGGGTTAGATGAAAATTCTGTCATTAATTACTCACCCTCATGTCGTTCCAAACCGTAAGACCTTTGTTCATCTTCGGAACACAAATGAAGATATTTTTAATGAAATCCGAGATGTTTCAGGCCCTTCCATAGACAGCTATTGAATTAACACTTTCCAGGTCCAGAAAGGTAGTAAAGATATCATTAAAATAGTCCATGTGACTACAGTGGTACAGCTGCTGTCCGTAACATTTTTGGGTTAAAAATGATCCAAAATAAATTTTTGAACAAGTACATAACTGGCCAGTGTTCAAAACTATCTGCTTGATTTACAAAGTTAAGCTTGTAATAATGTTTTTAAATCCAATGGTGGATTTCTGCGAGAAATTCAAGCATAATTTTGTGTCATTGCTTCACATCTGTAATTAAAAAGAAAGAACCCCCCCCCCCTTTTTTTCTACCGATATTGCGCTCTTCTCGTTCTACACTTCAGCTACCACTAATAACTAATAGGCACAATGGCAGTTCAAAGTGCTTTACATAGAAATGAATTAAAATAGGGATAACAAATGCATAAGAAAAAGAATACAATGTGTAAAATTAACAATTTCTTTACACTTCTTTACACTCTCTGTTACCACAAGCAGAAAGAAGTGAAGCACACTGCTCTCCTTTTCCAATCTCTTCCAGTCAGACAGCCCTACCCAAAAGTAAGAATCAACAGATGTATAAGAAATATACAGTTGTAAAGAGAAGTAAAAATAATACAATTATGATAACCAAAGATAAGAACAAAGGTAAACTAAAACAGTTATAAAAAGAATAAAAAGATGATGCACAGATAAGGTTTAATCAGTCGGACGTACAGTGGCTCAGAGCTCATTCAGTAAATGCACAGCTGAACAGATGTGTTTTGAGTCTGGATTTGAATGTGGCTACTGTTGGAGTACATCTGATCTGTTCAGGAAGCTGGTTCCAACTGCGGCTGGCATAATAGCTAAAAGCAGACTCTACTTGCTTTGAGTGAACTCTTGGTATGTCTAACTGACTTGATCCTGCTGATCTGAGTGATCTGTTGGGTTTGTATTTAATCAGCATATCTACAATGTATTTAGGTCCTAGCTCATTGAGTGATTTATAAGCAAGTAATAGTTCTTTAAAATCAATCCTAAATGTAACTGGAAGCCAGAGTAAAGACCTGAGGACTGGTGTGATATGGTCATATTTTCTGGTTCTGCTCAGAATCCTGGCAGCAGCGTTCTGTATGAGCTGCAGCTGTCTAATGGTCTTTTTGGGAAGGCTGGTGAGAAGGCCATTACAATAGTCCACCCTATGAAAGCATGAACCAATTTCCCTAAGTCTTGCCTGGAAACAAAGCATCTAATTCTTGCAATATTTTTTCAGATGATAGTATGCCGATTTAGTTATTTCTTTGACATGACTACTGAAACTCAGGTCTGACTCCAAAATCACGTACCAAGATACCTGATTTTTTGTTATTAGACCTTTAGCCTCAAGATATGCGTTCACTTTGAGAGTTTCATCTTTGTTTCCAAATGTAGTGATTTCAGTTTTGGCACATCCAGTTGTTCATTTCATCAATGCATTTGCACAGGGAGTCAATGGGGCTTTAGTCATTAGGTGATAGTGCTAGAGTAGATCTGGGTGTCGTAAGCATGGCTGTGGTAAGCAATTGTGTTCTTTTTCATTATTTGGCTCAGTGGCAGCATATACAGGTTGAATAGGAGGGGTGCAAGATTTGACCCTTGTGGGACTCCGCATGTCATGGATGTCCATTCAGACTTATGGTCTCCTATACTTACATAATAACCTCTCCCTTCTAAAGCCCCGTTTCCACCACAGGAACTTTACCCAGGAACTAGGAACTTTGGGTGGTACTTTGTGTGTTTAGACCGCAGGAACCAGGGTATAAATGAAGTTCCGGGTAAATATTTCCCCCTCCAAACGGCCCTGCTCGCGAGGTAGTACTTTTTCAAAGTTCAGGAACTTTCGAGGGCGGGACTTGGGCGCTGAACATGCTGATTGGTTGAGCTCACGCAGCATTTTTAAGTTCAACAGGCATTTTTAAAAGTCTTTTGCGAGGTTCGTTCTGCGTTCAATAAATATCAGTCTTGCTCTCTGTCTGGTGGCGCGCGGTCGTCTCAGCCATCTCACGTTCAATGTCCGTAATAGCTGATAATAATATATTGTCATTTTAAATCTAGCTTTACAAGCTTTCTGAATATGCTGCATGCTGCTGAATCTGCATATTAGTGCTCTTTTCTGTCGTTGTTAATTACCTCGTAAACCTATACATAACCAGCAAAAGCAGCAAAGCTTGAATCTCTTCCATACTCGTTATTAATTTTTTTTCACCATGTAAACGACCTGACCGATTACTTTTAAGTGTGTGTCCTTACATGACGTGACGGCGTCACGGCGCGCGCCGCGCTCATGTTGACAAGAGAGGAAAGTAAATTTTTCTGATGGGTAAACTTTTTATTTCGTGAGTTATGAAGATAATGTTGGAGTAATGACACAACGTATATTGCCCCGGGCAGTTTTTACTTTAACTGCGCCTGACAGAAGATTTTTTTCTCTGGGATGATTATTACACTTTACAACAAATAGCTATAAATAATACTGTATTAGTCCTGGTGGCCGTTAAGAGTTGCTATGGCTACAGTAAACACATTCAGCTGCTGGAGAAAACAGCGGCGACATTTTTGATGCGGCAGACAAACTGCATGTGACAAAATGATTGCGATTGAAAGTCATCACATGTAAACATCAGATCGGTTTAGATAACGTCTCATGTAAACAGTCCTTTCAATCGGTACACTTAAAAATGATTACATGTCCTTCACTGATTTGGAGGAGCAGTCGCGTGCAGTCCTAACGTTACATCACCGGACTAATTTTCCTAATCTTCTCGGAACTTTATCGCGGTTGAAACGCAGACAGCTGCAGGTCTGGGGGGGAGAAAAGTTCCTGTAAAAAAGTTCCTGGTACAAATTGTTCCGGGTAATTTTGGTGGAAACGGGGCTTAAGTATGACCTAAACCATTTGAGGACCATCCCAGAAAGCCCGACCCAGTTTTCCAGCCTGTCAAGAAGTACGATGTGGTCAACAGTATCAAATGCAGCACTGAGGTCCAGTTGTACCAGAATTTATGTTTTACCTGTATCAGTATTTAAGCGAATATCATTTATAATCTTTATGAGCGCAGTCTCTGTGCTGTGATGCGGTCGGAAACCAGATTAAAAATTGTTAAAGTATCTGTTTGAGTTTAAGGGTGCGTTCACACTTTTAAAAGGCCATATGTGAAAAAAAAATGCCATATGTACACACATAAAATGCCCGCGCGTGTAATCCGCACACAGCATTGTTTTGAATGTTCAGTAAGCAAGCTCCTACGTCATATAAGCTGACCAATCAGGTTGTTACCATCTCCCTGTGCCTTTGGTTCGGTAACTTTAGGTTCGCTGTTAAAAATGCCCGTGTGAACGCCAAGCGGACCAGGACTATTATGTTTTGTTTTTGTTTTTTGTTTTGGACCAAACAAACCAAACTAACCGAACTACAAGTGTGAACGCAGCCTAAGAATTTGTTTAGTTGATTGAAAACAACTTTTTTAATGATCTTGCCAATGAAGGGGAGATTTAATATTGGTCTGTAGTTGCTCAGTATGGAGTTATCCAGATTTCTCTTTTTTAGAAGAGGCTTAACTAATGCAGTTTTAAGGGCGTTTGGTAAAGTCCCATAGAGAAGTGAGGAGTTTACCACGTACCACTAATATAGAAACAAGCTGAACTAATCAGTAAGTAATATTGAATTCAGGACTAAGACAGTTGCTTATTAGGTAATGAATAGTTACTGAATGAGATTGGCATCACTAATAACTAATAGGTAACAAGGAAAAATTATAAAGAATTACTATTTAATTACGAATCACAACATTTGCATGTCTGAGATGTGAGAAATTGTCTTTTTTTTACTCTCAACGTGGTCATAAAATGCATCACTAATTACTTAAGTGTTACCTAGTCATTATGCAGGAACTTCTAGTGACCTGGACCATTATTTTAAAGTGGAAAACATTGTTAGTTCACTAGTTCTTTAAAATTGTCCTTTGTTACTCTGAATAAAGTAATAAAATGCATCACTAATTACTCAAGTACCCAATCACTCTTCAAAGACTACTGGTGATTTGGAACATTATTTTAAAGTGAAAAAACATATTTTCCACTTTAATATAATGGTCCAGATCATTAGTAGCTCCTGCGTAATGACTAGGTAACACTTAAGTAATTAGTGATGCATTTCATGACTTTATTCAGAGTAAAGAATATGATTAATTACATCTCAGACAGACAATAATGTAATAATTAGTCAGTTAGTTAATAGTTATTAATGAGGCTAATCTCAGTCATTAATTATTGATTACTTAATAAGGAACTATCTCCTAAATTCAATGTTGCTTACTGATTAGTTCAGCTTGATTCTATATTAATAGTAGTAGCTGTAGTGTTAATGTAGTGCTACTTATTAGTCCTGCATTACTTCCTACATAGTTATCTATTAATAACGGACCATTACTCTAAAGTGTTACCGATTTTTGTAATAAAATAGAATATAAAATAAAAACCTATCCTTGGTTTCTGCATACAGTTATATGCACTTTGTTTCAGTAATTCTTTTTATCAAGTCTGGTGACCAAGTCTATGACAGCGAAATTAAATATAGTATGTGTACAGTAGGCTTCGCCTGTGTTATTGTTGTGACCTCTGGCGGCTTGAAACGTACATGTTGTGCCTTTAAATTTTGACTAGATTATTCAAAATAAATTGAGTTAAATACAATTTTTTTTTTTGTCATTTTTTTTTTTTATACTCTGCAGCTGATGCCTCACCGCTGTGTCTGACAGTTTTTCCTATCATTTATTTTTATTTTTATATTATTCCTGTGAAACTGAAATGTTCTTAAGAGGAAAATTGAGTAATATAATTGTAACAGAAAATGTGTGGCTCATTTCTCGCTCTCAGTCAGACATGCTCATAATCATTTATAGACAGCATGTGCTGAAATTGCTTGTAAAATGCATAATCAGTAACACAAAAGAGACCCAGTCAAGTTCACACACACATAAACAAGACCCATACGTTCATTCGCACCACCCTCTCTTTTTCGCTATTGGGAAATTGTGCTGTAAAATTTGTGTTAAACAAGAATGTCATGCTATTTGGTTCATTGGTTTTCTCAGACAAGTGTGAGAGGTTCATGATGTTCCCCTGGAGCTCTTCTCAGCCGCTCAACTGACATTATCCCACATATTTTTCTTCATTTTATATAAATCTCACAAACGCTCTGAGCTCTCATAGAGGAATGTATTACATGAAGTATACAAATCGATATATATATATATATATATATATATATATATATATATATATATATATATATATATATATATATATATATATATATATATATATATATATATATATATATATATATATATGTGTTTTGCTGCAAATTATTTAATGTATATGTGGTGTATATGTGGAACTAATCAAACATTCATTGTGGGTCAGTGGAAGAACATATATAGCCTATATCTCATGGGGAATGGATGGGGAGCAGGCATGATGCATTCTGGGAACAGGTTGAGAGTTGGCAGGGGACAGTGTGCCCCAGATCCATCAGTGCTCTTGTGGAGAGCGGGGTTAAGGGCCAAAGAACATGCTGCACTACTATTCCCAGACTTGCAATCTATAGGTCACTGCTTTTAAACACAATAACAAATGTATGGTTTGTAAAGACCAGTCATGGTGAGAGAATATTGTACAGAAAAAAAAGATATGTTTATATTATATGATAATTCTAAATTATGTTGTTGATATATTTGTGAAGGCTCTGTGCATGTTTAAACTTTTAATCAATGTCATAAATCGATCTTCCTGTGACAGTCAGACTCTATTGACGTAATATGCCTGATTTTGCCAATAATTTAGTTTGCGCCCCTTTTGATTGCAAGTTCTCATTCAGATCAGCTTTCATCCAATCAGCAACCAATGGATAGATCAAAGTGTCTTCCCTAAAAAACAAAATATTTTTTTAATAGTTTTACTCGGCTATACGTCACAACTTACTCACTCACAACTCATAGGGCCCTGTCTTGCACCCAGCGCAATTGATTTTGTACACCGACGCATGTGTCATTTCTATTTTGCACCCGCGCAAAGCGCGCTTTTCCTTCCACAGAAGCACGTCGCTAAACTAGTGAATGAACTTGCACTCCCTGGGCGGTTCAGCGCAACAAAAGGAGGCGTGTTCCGGCGCAAACAATCCTTGGTGCTATTTTGCTGTTCCATTAAACAGTTGCGCCACTGACCAGAAAAAACCTAGTCTAAAGTCAGTGGCGCGTTGTTCATCATGCTATTTTAAGGGCGCATGCTTGACCATAATGTATAGCGTGCACAACGCGCATACACTTTGCTCATGTAATCTACACAGATGCAACAGTTATTTTTGCAAATCATAAATTGTTACACTAAAAAAATATTAACACATGAGATGATGGAAATCATTGTGGTGTGCCACGAAGATGTGAAAAAATAGGCATAAATCTAGCTTACAAATTATTCAGGCTAATTGTAGTAATTAAGGATCAGACCCGTTTGCCCAATAGTGGCAAGACATATATGTATATAAGGACATCTGTCTTTCACTGCTTTTACAAGAACATCAGTCTCCCCGGCTGTGAACCGCTCCTGGCGTGCGCCTGGTAAAGATTGGTCTGGGGAGTCTGCTTTGTAATTTCTACTGCACAAGAAGTGGGATAAGCGAGCATGCAACTGGATAATCCTTTAACCAATCAGACCACGAGAGGCGTGATCAACAGGCAACAACCCATTGCTTTTCTATCTGTCATCATGTTAAACCCGCCAAAAGCGCATCAGGTGGATAAGCCATTCTGTGATTTTTTCCTGAAAAAGTGTAACAGCAGTAGAAACAAATGCACAGGTTGCCAGACTGAGTTGCAGGGTGAAATTAAATTGCTGGCATGATAAACTTAAAGGCACAATATATAAGATTTTTGTAATAAAATATCTAAAAACCTCTTGCACAGTGTGATATGCAGTATTTCATAAAGTTGTGTACATTATCCCAAAAATGTGTAAATCCAGAGAAATTCAAATGTTAACTAATGGCTCGTCCCTTGTCATTGCAGCCTATCAATGGTGTAATATCTGCGCTATCCTAGGTTCCGCTTGTAGAAACCATGGCAACATACATGGACAAATGTGAAAGTGGTGGTTTGCAATCGTTCAAGTTTACTTTTTATACGTTTGAACATTTAAACATGTAAAACTGCACGGCATTAACCCACCAAATCATTTGACATCCTATAGCCTATAGCATACATTTCATGTTCCTTGCAGCTAATTCATTACGATGACATAAAATAGTGTGATGAAATGTACAGGTAATACAAAAACTAATTAATTACCTCATCCGCCTAGGAATCTAGACGCACCCTAGTGGCAGCAAATCTAATGTGCAGTTGTCGTCTAGCAACTCTCCATAGACTTGCAAGCTGGAAAAACCAAACTCTGGTCAGGCCAATCACATTGTGTATAGAGTCGGTGGGCAGGCTTAAGCAGAGTTAGCGTGGGTTCTGCGTGCTACTTGTAAACAAAGGAACTGGCGAACAGCGGTCTTTTGAATCGGCTTTGGCTGCGACTCTAAAAGACTTGGAGTTAAGGTTTTCTTTGAGAAAAGAACAAAGAATGGCACTGAAGTCATTCTTAAGAAGGGAAGATGTGTTCGGAGTTTTGCCGAACGGATACGGCGAAAGTTTAATCTTTCAACGTGCTCCTCTTCACCTTCGTTGCTCTGGTTGGTTGTAGAGCTATCCAATTGCATGCAGAGGGAATTTTAAAGACAACAGTTTATCCCGCCCCTCGGATTGAGCCCTGTCAATGGTGAGTTCCCAGACCCAACATTCTGATGTGGGTCTGGCAGGGTTGGGCATCGTTTTGATTTGAATGATTCTGATTCCGATTCTTACTTTCGATTCCGGTTCTTTTCGCTTCTCGATTCCGATTCTTTGAGGGGTGGAGTCAAAACATGTCACATCGATATTCAATGCTATTTTCGATTCCACGGGGAGGAAAACGCTGCATATACTGTCAGTTAGATATTTTTTATATATAAAAACAATTGTGTCCGTCATCAAAAATTTATTCTGAAGAGATCACTTTATATGATAAAGCTTTTAAGCTTTTTCTCATATATAAACATTGATCTATTACTATAAAAATTCTCACAAATGTATTTGCTAACTCAATGCATTTTTTACAACGGGGTAATTGTGTTGCAATAGCTTACACACAGCACAAGGAAGCTTGATTTCGAATGGTAAATTGAATTTAAAAAGACAAATAAACAGTAATAAAATAAGAACAAATAAACATATTACAAACAATAGCACAAATAAATGCAATAGAATAAAAGATACAAATGAAATAGACTGCTTTATTTTTTCAGGTAGGTCTAACATTCAGGTAAGATACTGAATAAAAAACGCAAAGTAGGCTAATTAAATTTAAAATAACATTGGATAATGTAGGAGAGGGGAGCGCAGCTGGAATCGATACTGTAGAAACTGAGTAGGCTATCATATCTTTTCAGATATTTCAGTCCCGGTGCCCCAAAAGAACAAGCGGGCACGCGTGCATCGGAAATCAGGTGGCCATGGAAACCAAAACTTGCGAGCTTGGAACCGATGATCGGAACCGAAAACAAATTTTCGAAACGATTTCAATGGCATCGTTATTTTTAAAACGGTTCCAAGTTAGAACTGGTTCTCGATGCCCAACCCTAGGGTCTGGCTTGTCAGGCTATCATCCGTGCCCATGATTTGTGAATTCCATCTCTGGATGGTGAAAACTTCATCTCCTATCGTTCCACTCTACTTCATTTTTCAAACGTATCTGATTTCTTTTTATCTGAGGCAGAAATGGTGCTCCATTGATATGTACCCTGTATGATGCTTAAAATATATATATTTTAAATATTTCTGTGAGTAGCTAAAATATCCAAATGTTCCTAATTAAAAAATACCCCGCAACATGCATCAGCCCTCATTACCCACACTGTCTATCACAGGGTCAAAGCCTAGGGCTCTTACTCTCTCACTCTCTCTCTCTCTCTCTCTGTACACACACACACACACACACACACACATACATACTCTCACTTTCAGACATAAACACGCACACACACTCGTGGGAAATATTGTTGTGAAATGGCCCCAGGAAGTGTTTGGAAGTCAACAGTAGTGCATAAATAATGAATTTATCTCTTGCACACACCCTGTTGTGACAGTTTGTCTTGTACATTGCTCTCTGATTTAGAGAGGTGAACAGGGATTGTAGGAAAATGTCGGATGAGAGAATAAGGCCATTGGGAATGAAAGATGAAAGAATGTGTTTGAGAGCTAAATGCAGTTATCACCCAGGATAGTGGAGGGCGGCTGCTGCTTGCACAGCTGTTTCATAAAGGGATAATTCACTGATAATGTGATTGGCTTTTGGCCACACTGTCAACATGCCAGCTAGGTGGCTCAGATACAAACTTGTGGGGAATTGTGTGTGTGTGTGTGTGTGTGTGTGTGTGTGTGTGTGTGTGTGTGTGTGTGTGTGTGTGTGTGTGTGTGTGTGTGTGTGTGTGTGTGTGTGTGTGTGTGTGTGAGCCTGTTTATGTGGTTTATGAGGACACAAATTTGTATAACTACATGGGTATGGTATTACACTATAAAGGTGGTTTATGAGGACATATCAAATGTCCTCATAATTCAAACGCCTTAAAAACATACTAAATGATGATTTTCTGAGAAAGTAAAAATGCAGAATGTTTCCTGTGATGGGTAGGTTTAGGGGCAGGGGCAGTGTAAGGGGATAGAAAATACGGTTTGTACAGTATAAAAACCATTACGCCTATGGAGAGTCCCTGTAAACCACATAGACCAACGTGTGTGTGTGTGTGTGTGTGTGTGTGTGTGTGTGTGTGTGTGTGTGTGTGTGTGTGTGTGTGTGTGTGTGTGTGTGTGTGTGTGTGTGCACAAACCATCATGCCTCTCTCTGCATGCTCTGTAATTGCTGTCTCATGCTCACTGTGCTTTCCAGCATTTGAGTTGATTTATACAGCAACAGACACACACGCACCGAAGCACCAGGTGTTCCATCATCACTGTGTCTTTACATAAAGTTTGCTAACTTTTATTGCCTATTATTTTCTGAGCCATAATACGTTTCTTTACTGTAGTTGTAAATCCATGTTGAGATGCAGGATGTTGAAATGTTTGGAAAGTGTGTGTGTGTGTGTGTGTGTGTGTGTGTGTGTGTGTGTGTGTGTGTGTGTGTGTGTGTGTGTGTGTGTGTGTGTGTGTGTGTGTGTGTGTGTGTGTGTGTGTGTGTGTGTGTGTGTGTGTGTGTGTGTGTGTGTGATGCCTTGCTAATTACAGATGGGATAGGAGAAAGTTTAACTGAATGCACGGATGTACAAATTTGTGCTTATACTGATAAGCCAGAATATAGCCAATAACCAAATAGTCGAGATATTTAAGTTTTATACTCAGTTATACTATTACAATATTAATTAATATTAATAATGTAATAATTTGAAATGCCTTTTATATTTTAATTTGATGTTAGTGTTTGTAATTTTGTTATTAGTTTTATTTATTTATTTATTTATTAAGTGTTTTTTTCTCGTTTTTTTACTAATTTTAGTACTTTTTTTTCCTATACCAAGGAAACCTTTCAAATTTTCATTTAAGGCTTATTTATCTTCCATTTATATTATATTTTAGCTTACCATTTTTTTTAAATGTCAATAACAAAACAAAAAATATCCAAAAATCCACAAAAATATTTTTTTTGTCTGAATAATTACAAAATACATTTAATTACATTTTAAACGTGAATTTAGTATGGAAAATTGATATTATTGACAAGTAATATATATTACTTTTGAGATTACATTTAACAATTTTAAATTAGTATTGTTTTAAAGATGACAAAGGTATTTAAATAGAAAATGAACATGTACAAGAAGGTGTGAGGTCGAAGTGTGTATGGGCAGTTTTGCTGATGTCTGACCTGTACAGATTGATCTGTGTGTTTACGGAAAGCCTTGAAACACACTGAAGCACAGAGTCTTTGCCTTGAGTTGAGAGTAATGATGACTGATGATGTGATGAGATTATAGAGACCTCACAAGGCTGATATGTTGAAGAGCAGATAGCCTATATGAGGAAACATGTCTCAGTTGTGTGCTTTACTTTACTTTACTTTATTGTTTATTTTTACAGGGACAATGCACTGCACCAGAGTTAGCTAACAGATCATTTACATCTGCTGTCCCATTGCATACACCACATACAACATCACAATACATATATCCAAAAATGTAATGTAAAAACAAGGAATTTACAACATAGTTATTAGTGGCTGCAAATGTATTCTAATAGTAGCCAGTGCTTAAGCTTGATTTTAAAAACTGTGAAGTTGTCAATGCTTTGGATGTTTGCCGGTAAGGAATTCCATATCCCCACTACTCTAACCGAAAAAGCTGTTTGACTAAAGGCTGTTTTTCTATACTGCGGTACCAAATCTCGCCTAGCAGATGCTCTAGTCATACCGGCACTGTCGTTATAGGCCAGGCGTCCCCTAAGAGGAGGGGGGAGCAAGATTTTGGATAATTTTGTACATCATAATTAGTACATTTTTAAAAATATAACTTTTACAAAATGGTACAATGATGGTATTTCCTTTTTTTTTTTTTGTCTAGCAAAAAACTTTTATGGAGAGAGTACATAGTGGTAAATGTAGCCTTAATTATTAATATTGCCATAACGAAAGAGAATAATCCATCTTTGATTAAATTGTTGGCTGTCTATTGACCCAAAATAAGAGGCAGCTTTTCAAATATAATTTAGAGTGATGATTATAGTTTTACATTCATATAGGATAAAAAGACAAAATTATTTTACATGATTAGAGCTGGACATGAATTATATTCTTTACACACATATGCATTATAAGATTATATCTTATAATACATATGTGTGTAAAGAATATAATTCATGTCCAGCTCTAATCATGTTAAATAGTTTTGTCCTTTTCTTGTCATATTTCATTACCATTTTCTAAATCATAGCAAATAAACTGTGATAATGTGAGAAATATTTGAATGTGTCTGAATACATATTGTTTTGACTGTATATATATATATATATATATATATATATATATATATATATATATATATATATATATATATATATATACAATTTAGAAAATGGTAATGAAATATGACAAGAACTTGGAGTTAAACTGTGTCAAACTAATTAATCGAAATAGATTAATTAATTAATAGAAAGGTATGTTATGGATTTCAAACAACCAATCAGCTGTCAGCTGTTAAATTTAAGTACACAATTAGATGATACCAATTTAGGTCAACCGATTACCAAGCAATGCTTCAATGTGTACAGTCTGTGGTGTAAAAGGTCACATTAGCAATTAAAGAAAAAACACTTTGCATGGTCAGGTCAAAGTGTCTGAATAATTTTGGTCCCAATTGTACTGGTAGTTAGTTCACTGTAGGAAGAATTTTTGGTTATAATATGTCACAATTATCTTTATTTTGCTATCTTCACTTACATAAACTATAGTGTCCTGCACCCACTCATATTTACAAATATGGATAATTAGGCAAGACAAGTTTATTTATATTGCACATTTCGTACACAATAGCAATTCAAAGTGCTTTACATAGAAATTAATTAAAATAGTCATAACATATGCATAATAAATAAGAATACCGTGTGTAAGAACTAAAATAAAAACAAGGCCAATTAAAACAGTTGTAAAGAGAAATAAAAAAATAAAAAATTTAAAATAAAATGGTGAGAAATAAATCCCTATTTTCCTGATTCTAAATTCGGGTACCCCTATCTTAGTTGAAGAGATAGAGCAGGTTTGGAATGTCTCCTGGACCTTACAAGTCGGATTAAAACAATTAACAAAAAAATCAACAGTGTGACAGGGTAAAGAGTAAACTTCTTGTTATATAATTAAAAGACACAAGTTCGATACCAGTATCATTACAAGTCACTTTTAAGTAAGCCAGCTAGTAGCCAGGGTGCATATACAATCTTTTTTTGTTTGTTTTCTTCTAAATAACCCTATTGTAAAGACTAAAGAGCCTCATCAGTATGCAGGTATAGAAAAAATGCAGTTGGGTTGCTGGCATCGGGACGGACGTATAGTATCTTGAGAGCAACTTGAAAACAATTCCCTTTTAGGACAGAAATCATTTTCAATTAAATGAGCGGGTGGAACATTTATGAGTGGGTGCAATCCAGTAAAATGCCAGTACAGATGAGTGTAAATAGATAAGTGGAGAGCACTCTTAAGAGCTGTGCCCTGTGCTACTCCATAGAACATTACCTATATCTTCGTCACTACTGGGATGTGATTGGTGATTCCTATGAATAGTGTCGTTCTGTTTAATAGCATGTCATTGACTCTTCCATGTGTGTTTTCTTAGTGTCTAACCTTGAAGAGTGTGCTAAAAATCTCCCAGTATGACCGTGTGTAGTCACCCTCATATCTTGATTCAAGAACCACATTTTTTGCCTTGACTGATCGCTGACATTTCACTCACTCCTGGTTTAATATGTTAATTTCTAGCCTGACCTGCTATTCAATTCCATGTGACCTTTCACAAGCCAGAGTCTTAACTGAGAGGTTTATAAGTGCCATTTATCAGACAGCACGATGGAAGCCACAGTGTAGAAAAAAACCCAGAGAGCTCCTCGCATTGGAAACTGATGAATATACTATCATGCATGGGCAGACATTTTTAAAAACCATTGACATTTTAATTAGCACTGAACTGATGTGAAAATACAGCTCTAATAAGTGTATTTTTAATATGCTCTGTGTGGTAGTTATGAATGCTGTATAAGTTGAAATATGGACAAAATAGAAGGACAGAGTCATACAGCTCAATAAAACCAGTACAGAGCGTAAATAACACATAGAAATGGCACTCCGAAGAGCTATATCTTCTTGCAAAATTACCCATGACACCCCATTTATAGGAACCGAGTTCTAGCCTTTCAACTGCTTTAGAATAAAAAAATGTTTGTCTGTGACCTTTTTTTGTATAACCTACTTTGTTCTTTGTGGATAACAGTTGGTTTTGCTGTGAAAGAGTGCAGTACTGAAAGGCTCTGTTTCAAAACATTTTACATAAGTATTTATGTTTAGACTTATCAGTTCATCAGGCCTTTAGCTTAGCAACATGCTAACGGCAAACTATTGATTTTCTCTATTGACATTTGGTGTTGCTGCCTATGTTACAACCAAATCGGTCACGTGTGTGTGTGTGTGTGTGTGGGGGGGGGGGTCAATCTTGTCAATCATGTCAATCTTGAGTACCTATAGAGCAGTATTGCATCTTTCATCTCTCCGAAAAGTGTTTCGTTTTATTATATTTATAAAAGAAAGATATGCTGTACACAGTCTTTCCGAATAAAACTGAGCAGATTGAGGTGTATCGTGCGGGCAGAGCTAAAGAATGATGACCGTACGCAGCTGTTGCATTGAAAATGTCTGAAAGCTGGGACATCCTTAAACGTCCCCTGGGTTTAATATGAAATAACTAATTTAGTTCAACATATTTTCCCACTGTTTGTGTATGGCAGTTTGAAGTGGTTTTACAATAAACAAATTTAGTTTAGTTTAGAAAGTGGCCAACTAAACAAATGTATTTGAACACACCATACATCGCATGCTCCATTGATAAATTAACTATACGTGATCATGTTGTTTACTTGATGTGCACTTAACCTTTAAGGTTGGGACCGCTCCATCTTTCAGCATTAGAATTAGAAGCAAATCCGGCATAGAACTGGGCCTTGTTTATTAAACAATCGTTGCCGAAATGCAGGGAACTCGCGCAATTCTGTTGCTGCTACGGAAAAACAAACTCTATCCATTGGTCCCTTAATGCTGGGTTTTTTGGGAAGCTGTACAAGGTTGTCTAGCAACCAAAAATACACTTTGGTGACATTGTTGATTTCGTGAAGTCCTGTGACTTACAGACAAGCATTTTGATGGGTGTACTGCTTTCGCTCTCTTGCTCTGGTCGTCTCTCTCGCTCTGGTCGACGGGTGTGCGCACGCCCTTCCGGGAGAATTGGCCTTACGAACCGTACAAGTAAAAATTTGCCTTTGTTGACGTCACGCAGACCCATACTTGGAAAAAAAACTTTCTGAAACTTGTGAGAAACTGGAAGGAGCATTTGGCACAGGAATTATCCATCAAACACAACTTAATTTTTTGAAACTCCGATGTTTCTTATGAATGAGAGAAAGTGCAACGCCCAATATGGCGATGAAGCCCTGCTTTCTAAATTAAATAGCCAATCGCTGATAAGTTAAATCTTCTGTATTTCTGCTTTTCTATATGCGCCATCTACTGTCAGAGAGTGAAATAGTTTTTTCATTCAGCCTCAGCCGAATAGACAAGTCGCTTGCGACAATTGGATCAAATTTTTTTATTTCGAACATTCATGTTGGTGTGAACAGGTATTTATGATTCTTATCGGTTTAGCAACATGCTAAAGTCAAACTCTGTTGGAATGAATTGTTTTCTGTGTGGATTGCTATTTAGGTGGTGGATGAAGTTGCTGCCTACAGTTATGTAGAATCCTCTCTAGTGCTGTTTCATTGTGTTCTCAACTTGTCACTCATTCTAAAGAAAAGTCCAGACAGTTGTGGCACTTCCTGTTCTGTGCCTGAGGAAGAGGAGAATGGTAAGGAGGAAGAGGTGATTAGGAGGCTTGTCTGAAGTGGCAGCAGGTAGTTGGGGAGGTGAGGCACAATTACCCACAGAGACCGAACATGACAACTCCTGTCATGTCTGTAGAAGCTTTCCCCTGAGCTATTTCAGGAGAGAACCACCATAAAATGTCACGTCGTCTCCTTTTCCTGTCTTCCCTCCAACACTTCGCCATGCTGTCCTGTGGCTGAAAGCCCAGACATAGGAAGATGGAGGAACCCAAACGGCCTTGAGGGTTCAAACCATTTAGGATAAAAACAAAACTCTAGGTGAATAGTCTAAGCCATTCACCTTCAAAACTGTGGAAATACTCACATCTCAAGGACACAATATGAATAAGAATTAGTCAGAATTCCATCTACTATTAATTTCTAGGCATAATGAAGCAGTTGATCAGTGTGTACACTTGCGCAGTCATCATTGATTAATTCTTGGCACATTGTCCTCTCTCTGTTTTGTACTGTAGCACTAGCATAGCTGTGACTCAAAAGGAAGAATGACTCCCTCTGAACCCTAAATGGTTGGCCAGGACTGCGGAAAAGATCAAAGTATAGCTGGATCTTTTAGAGGCAGAGTCCCTGGGACTTTGCCCAAATGAGATTCTTGAAGGTTGAGGTCAGTTTTTATTATTCTTATGTCTTTAGACTTTTGTTCAAAGACTTGAGTTGTTGTTAGTAATTTTAATATAGCCTGCCTCTTATATGAGTTAGTCAAATATGAGTATATATTTTAAAGGTTGTGTAACTTTTTAAGTTTATTCTTAGCAAAAAACACTTAGTTCTTTCAAAAAGATATGTGCTCATTAATGTATATTTACTTCTTTCAAGTAATAAAGTATTCTAGTAAGTTTATAATATGCCATTGAAAATACATACGGGTGAGGGGTTTGAATGCCGGTCGCCATGTTGCCCCTCCATCTTGAAAGTACATTAGCCAAAGAGGGACATACCCGTAAATTCAAGCTTCGCCTTTCACGTTTTAACACTCGATGGCACTCGTGGACGAGGTCGAACTGGAAGCCATGTTAATCTTGGACTAAATCGGCCACCTTAGGAGTTAAAACGAAATCGGAATTAAGAGGAACAGAAACTAATATTGACTGGATGGTCATATACCTTTTCACCGCTACATGGGGGAAAATATCACACAGTGTAGCTTTAAAGTTAAATTGAAATTTAATTATTATTTTTATCATTATTGTTATTTACTAAAAAATATTAAGAAACATTTAGGGCCTTATTTGAACAATCTGAGTGCAGGACGCAGGTGCACTTAGGTTGTGTCCGAATTTTTACCAGTTGTACCTGGTTTCTTGATGAGTCACAAGTGTATCTTGGGCATAACATGCTATAAACCAAATTAGACTATCATCTCCCATTCCCTTTAAAAGCCAGTTGTGCTTGCATCATAGTGGAATTTGCAAACCAAAAGGTTGAACCCTCCTCCAGAGAGGAAGTGTACACATGTTGTGCACCTGCCTATATTTGTATATTACTATTAATTAAATACAAAAAAATACTTTAGACCAGGTTTTTGTTGGTCAGTAGTGCAGTCATTTTCTTGTCACAAAATAGCAATTCACCAACAATGATCCTGTACATGTTTTTCAGACCAGCACGCCGAGTCTATTTGCTATTTAAACAATGTTGCACTGTACGTGAAAATGATAACTGCATCAGGCTGAAACTAACAAAAAGCACATCGCGCCTACATCAAATATGAGATCTCCGCACAGTATACGTTTATTAAATACTTTAATTTCAAATCCTCTAAATCCCAGCATCAGCCCATTCAGAAATACCAATTTGTTGGCAGAAACCTCTAAACAGCACTTCCCTTTGTCAGCAAAATCCTCTAAGTGCACAGAAACCATGAATTGAATCATATGATTTTTAAGATGAATGATGCTGTGCGAAAAGAGACGCCTTTTATTTGCCAAGCTTCCATCGGTAATTCTGCTTTCATCATTATTAATAAATACTAGGGCTGTCAAAATTTATAAGGCGTTAATAACACGTTAACGCAAATTAATTTTAACGGCTCTACTTTTATTTATGCATGATTAACGCAGCACACTTTTTCTGTTTGATCTGTGGCCCATAGTTAGAGAAACTGAGATCTGCCAGATGTAAAGGCTGCAGCAGCAACATTAATAGGGAAAGAAAAGGGTTAACAATAACATTACTCTAAAACAAGTGCAGTTATAGCCTACATAAGCTACCATATTTTCTGCTTAACTTTTATTAGACTCCAGGTTGAAAGAAAAGTATGTTTTTTCCCTGAGCACATTCTCTGCAGTCCGAGCGCGATGCACTGCAAGCTCCCTCTCGCTCAGGTAAATCATTAACACCATCATTGCTTACAGTACATGTGTTTTATTGAACTAAATACATTACGATCGGCTAAAACGAATACGCAGGATACTTTTCTGAAGTCGAGTCCGTGTTCTTCAAACTGTTCACGTGAATCAGAGTACTGCACGGGTCGACCCTCAAATTTAGCTGAAATGGGTGCAAAACATCCAACTTTGTCAGATACGGTTGCGGGTCGGGTCGGACAAGAGGGAAACACTGGTCTAACACGGGTTTGAAACAGTCACGTGCAAACGTAAAAATAATGCATGTTTTTAGGAACACATCTACAAAAATATATCTTGTCAGTATTTCAAGTTAATAAAATAATTTAAAAAGAATATAATAGGTTATTTGTGCTCGCGCCGCCGCGCATCCTCCCAGGATTCTCTCACTTTCAAAAAATCACACAAGGCTTCAAGGGGGTCGCACTCCGGACGCGAAGCTCAGCGCCGGACGCACACATTAAATAGCCTGTATAGGCCTACTCGCAAGCTCAGTTTTGAATCCACTTCTGACAGAAGAGCTGCACGATGTGTGCATCTTGTCGCACATGGTGAAATCATTACATTGGCGCTCTGTGGCGCGGCAGGATTTAGAAAAACTTCCTGAGAACTTCCTCTGAGTGTTGTTTCACTAATAATGAACTTACATTTGCATAAAGCATGCATATTTGTCCATACCCATGTTATAGATGTAATAGAGTATAAAAACCTTAAAAACATATTATTTAAGGTACATTTAGAACTGATAAAAATGTGTTGATTAAATCGCAATTAATCACGAGTTAACTCATGACAATATGCGATTAATCACGAATAAATATTTTAATTGATTGACAGCCCTAATACATACCTATGAATTGACTAATGTGACATTTTTGAAAATAAGGCATTTCAATATTTCAAAGTGAAATTACTGAAGCTAAACATAAAGGAGCTTGGTAAAAATGGCGTTTGAAAAACGTTTTTGCATCTGAACTCTTCATACTACAATGAATGTTAATATATGTATAGTTATTTATAGAATTAGTTACATATTTAATTATTGTTCTAAAATATAATTTATATCTGTTTTATTTAATTATATATATACACATTCAGCATTACTGGTACAGGCATCATGTCTAATTAAAGTGTTAAGATCTGGTGATACAAAAGTGCTATATTTAGCCGTAATTTCCTTGGTTTCTGTATTCAGTGCAAATGAAATCCATGTGTGAAGTGGAGGTGTAAAGAGAACACAGGAGAAAACGAGAGAAACGTGTGACTGCAGGTGTTAAGGATCAGTGAAACTCCACGCTTTAAATGGGAGACCTGACTCTCCCTGTACTTTTAGGAAACACCTTCAATTTAACTCTACCGCTCCAAGACATGCTGACAGATGTGGCATCTCTGCTGGGTATCTTGTTGACACTCTACTGGAACAGAGACAGCTCTTCCTCATGTCTGAATGATTCACTGTTGTTTGGATTTGGAGCTTTACCACATAAATCTGAACCACATAGCTTGGTTAATCATTTCTGGACTTAACCTGTGGATCCCAGTTAAATATACTTGTATTTTTATTTTATAATTGACACAAAGCTTAAGGATGTGTGCTCCTTTTACAACTGGCAGATGTAAAAAAAAAAAAAAAAAAAAAAAACTAAAAAAAAACACACAAAAACACTGTAGCAGAATACAATAGCTAAAATGCAATTTGCTGGACAACATGCTATACTATTGATTTCCTACTGAATCCAATACTGGATTGTTTTTTTCCCTTCGTATCTTCATCTCTCACAGGTCTCTGGCAGTGTATAATGAGCCTGACGCAAGGGCACTGAGGTCAGGGCTGTACGGTTCAGCTTCCATGATTGTGTAATGTACCATCAGGACCAGACTTCCTGGAGCAGAAGACAAATAGTCACATCAGCATGAGATCAGAGCACAACATATATGTGTTATTATGTAATTAAGGGAAGTATTTCCCTTTCAGAAATATGTGCTGGTAAAGCTCAGACACTAAGAATGAATTTCGCAAATAGTGCTGTTTATTTTATTTTCACATGATGTCAGCGTTGTTTAAGCACTCGTTAAAATATCAGGAATGGATCATACTGATTCTTGTGTTGTTTTTTTACAAACAAACAAAATGTGTCATGATATTGATGAAACTAGAAAAGCCTGCTTACTTATTTAAAAAATGTTTTGTGTTAATCATTTCAATTTTAACAAAGAACATAAAAATAAATAAACGGCAAGAATAATTGTCAATTAAAAATCAGTTTTTCATTAAAGCTACACTGTGTAACTTTATTAGTTTATTCTTAGCTAAAAACACTTAGCTCTTTCAAAAATAGATGTGCTCATTAATGTGTATTTACTTCTTTCAAATAATAAAGTATTTTCATACGTTTATAATATGCCATTGAAAATACATACGGGTGAGGGATTCGAATGCCGGTCGCCATGTTGCCCCTCCATCTTGGAAGTACATTAGCCAAAGAGGGACATACCCGTAAATTCAAGCTTCGCCTTTCGCGTTTTAACACTCGATGGCACCGTGTTGAATGTGAAGAGGGGGATTGCCATGTTAATCTTGGACTAAATCGGCCACCGTAGGAGTTAAAACGAAATCAGAATTGAGAGGAACAGAAACTATTATTCACTGGATGGTCATATACCTTTTCACCGCTAGATGGGGGAAAATAACACACAGTGTAGCTTCAAGAATTCATTTTTAATCAGAATATTAATAATTATAATAAAATATTAGATCAGGATCATTTGATGAATAGAAAGTGAAAAAGAACAGAATTTATTTAAAATTGAAGTCTTTTATAACATTATAAATGTTTTTGCTCTCACTTTTGACACAAAACACTTGATATGACTGAGATGGGAAAAAGTGAACAACTTAATCCGCATTGGCTCGTGGGCGGGGAGTTTGACGGAAGTGGGCGCGTCTCTACTTATAATTACTTTTGTTTTATACAAACTATTCAATCAACTATCACAAACTATGCATCACTTGAAAGCTAAAACACTCAAGATTCATGTAATGAACTGCAATAAATACACCAGGGGGAAAGGGTTAAATGAAGTGCTGAAGAACTAGCTATTTAAACATTAGCATAATAAATAAATAAATCCTCCATTGTTTGCATGAGCGTTTTGAGTTTGAGTAATCAATCCTGTCCATTTTCAATGGAATATCAATTCTAATAATGTTTCTGACAATCTTACCTGTACGTTGGACTGTTCCTGTCATATTAAACCCTGCCAGGTCTCTCTCCTTCAATCCCAGGCTCTCTGATGACACATGATATAAACGGAGCATGTTACTGGCTGCGAAAGCTGTCAGTCAAATGCACCCATGGCTTGATTTCGTTGGTGGAAACGTAACAGATTGAGGGGTGGCAATATTATAATAGATCTCCTTCCTACATCACTAAGGGAGAGAAATCTGAGCTACAATTTTTTTCACATGCTTGCAGAAAAAGGATTGCCAAAACAAAGTTACTAGGTTGTCCTTTTTCATGTTTTATGGGTTGTTAGATGCACTGTGGACCCAATCATAGCACTTAAACACGTAATTTAATTTTTGACCTGGTATAAATGGCTTTTGGTCCTCACCTCAGTATTAAAGGTGCCCTAGAATGAGTTGAAACAATATGTTAAATTGTTCTCTGATATCTAGAGGGTATTTGGATTATTTAAGGGCAAACATTTTCCAGATACAGTTTTACAGGTCCATTTACAACCCTATAAATTGTCCCTAGGATGTAATGCTCTGTTTTTGCCTTTTTTGGAAGAGTCATAATATTAAAATTAGAGCTCTGCTCTGATTGGCTTATTTCAGCAGCTCACTGTAGTTCAGTTGTTCAGCAAGGTGGCTCATAAGTCCTGACAGAACACAGACCGACTAAAGTACACTTTAAGCAGAACACCTCAAATGGAGATTGCTAAAATGCAGCCTACTTGTTTATTGGTGTTTTCAGATCATCCCCGCGCGAGAGAGAGCTTGCGTGCATATGGTTGCCAGATTGTACATGTTTAGGTAAAACACCGGATAGTATACGTTGTTTTCACAGAAAAGCTCTATTTAGGGGATTTAAATTACTGAAATCTGGCAACCGCTTGAACGCTCAGACAAAACCAGTGATTTTAGTCTTTTTTGTCAATGATATCGGATGTTAATATAAAGTTAGTCACAATGTAGGCTATGCAGTGACTGTGACTTACTCTGAAATACAAGCATGCAAAAACATAATACTTCAGTTATCAAAAATATAAATACATATATATATTTACAAAATGAATAGCCTTGTCAAATGACTATCGTTTTAACTTATATGGTGGAAAAGGTGACGTTTGCTAGAAGGATCGAGTGAACGATCTGTAAGCAACGTATCTACGGTTGTATTTTGTAATACAAAATAATATTACCCTTTGTCCTTAGACACACTATTTATTTTTGTATGGTACTTGGTGTTTCCTGTTGTTACTCTACTAGCATCTTGCATTATCTAGACAATGCTGTCTCTCTAAGAAACTGTCAATTTAATCAGAAATTGTTTAAACAGTCAAAAAGTGGATAAAATTGCTACTTACTGCTTGCAGGAATACAGTTGTAATTGCCACTTTCTTCAGTTTAAGATGCTGAGCGAAGCTTGCTTGAAATGGGCCGAACAAACGAACAATCTTGAATTAAATTATTGTGGTATCCGATTATAAACATCAACCATGACTGTTGACATTTGTGGGAAGGGTAGAAAAGTCCTCACATCCCCTGCACAGCCTGGAACATGACGTGTGTCCATGAGAGCTGCCGTTTTTGCTATCCTAGTGTCTTGTTTACCTGCAGTTCCAATGATTCGGCTCTGTCAGTTCCGCCTGACAATGCACATGTTTGGACGGATGCAAATGTTGGGGGTGTACATATTAATGATCCCCAATGATTGCATCACAGTTGGCGTTATGTTGAGAATCACTTATTTTTCTGTGGTGTTTTTCATGCCCGAGATTTACATATGAAGTAGGAGGCAATGGTTTTTGAGACTCACAGTATGTGATGTCCATGTACTGAACTCTTATTATTTCACTATGGCAAGGTTAATTCAAATTTTTTATTCTAGGGCACCTTTAATATATTCTTCACCGCTGTAATATGTTTTCACCGCTCTCATTAGAAGTTCCGGACCTTGTGCATCTGACTCCTAATGAATCAACTTACATTAATCTACCGATGTTATAGAAACAAATTAAACACAGGTAACGAAGCACAGGTTGGCTCTCCATCTGCTTGAGTAATGTCGGTAATATTCCACATGATTTTGTTTAATGAGAAAAAGCAGAGAATGGAGAGAGAGTGAGAGAAGAGAAAGCATGAAGAGAAGTTGCCTGGGGAAGACATAGCCTGCTGTTAAAGGGCATCGAGGTCTGTTATATTCACGTAGGCTTTGCACACGATTCTGCCCTCCCTTCTATCACATCCATAATGCTCTGAAAGATTTATTTTACAGTTGTAAGATAGATTAATAAAGATGTATAAAAAAAAAAAAAATCCCCATTTTTTTGGTTTTTGTCTAAATCGTGTGGTAAAATTCTGTCATTAATTACTCACTCTCTTATCTATCCAAATTCCCACATTCGTTCATCTTTTGAACACAAATTAAGATATTTTAATAATCTTTAATGTTACAAAGCAACAACAATACGTTTACCCCCCAAAATAACTTCATTCAACAATTTCTTCTTTGTGAAAGCCAAGACAATGTTGATTCTTGTTTTATTACAAGCTATATCCCATTTTCTTTCTGCGAGCATAGGCTCATCTTTTCTGTGTTTGTTTTTTTAAAGTTACATTTAAAATGCGCACCTCTAATATTATTGCTTTTATCTTATCTTATATCTCACTTGTAGGAGATTAAGCTCAAATTTTATTTTTTATTGTGAATTTAACAACTTAGCATAGTTAGCCATAACCACAGCTGCATATATGTTTGTGTTTTAGTTTTTATATTGATTTTATATTGCTGTGTGGCACAATTAGGTGCCACACAGCCCATCTTGTTGTATACTTCATTTACAATTCTGATGTAGCTGTCTTTCAGTCTCATTCGGGTGATGGAGAAAAATAGATTCTACAGAAATTTGTAAACCTTTGTATTTTACACAGGAATGCCAGAGTATTAAGTGTGTGATCCTCTTTACTGGAGATCTACATCTTTATCATCCAAAAAGTATGACCATATTATGCATGCATGCCGCAGCCCATATCTTTTTATGTTCTACATTATTTCTGCATCTGCTGCATGCAGTAAAATGCGCCTTTAAATCCTCCACTGAAACCTGCGTCCCCATCCCTCACTCACACCATTACCATGGCAACCAGAGTGGCTTTACACCCAGTGACACAGAGAAAGCTGGAATCTGAGCTTCTGTTTGTAAAGTTCACAGTCTGAACACAGTCTCCATTTAATTGGATTTTAGACAGAAAACATATTTCAAGTGCATTTTTCACCTGATTCAGACTGAGGTGTAATATTTTTCTATATAGAAAATGGAAAATTAAAAGAATACTGCTGTTAAACATTATTGCACGCCTTTGCAGGTGGTGCAGTAAAAAAAAGGGTTTCTGTAAAAAGTCGTGTTTCTTTAGCATTTGTTTATATGAGAGTTTTGAACCATAAAGATGAAGCTGTGACTGCCTCTCCACAAACACTTATTTGTTCAGTCCCTTGTAATATAAAACTGGACCTCAGATGTTGCACCTTTTTTTTAAATTACTTGCCTTTTGAATCTTAAATTGTATTTATAACTACTTTAATTATAAAATAAACTTGAAAAGTGACTGACAATGTATTGTGTTAATATGATAAAATGAACTGTTAAAAAAATATGCAATTTCATTTATTGTTAACATTAATTCAGTTGTTAACATTATTTAATGCATCACTAACTATGAGTAATTTGTTTTTTATTTGTTAATCTTTGTTAACGTTAGTTAATAAATACAGCCGTTCAGTTAGTTTACAGTACATTTATGTAGTTACCAAATACAACTTTTGATTTTAATAATGTATTAGTAAATTATAAAACTAACATTGCTGTATAAGTGCAGGCCATGCACTGTAAAAAAAAAAAAAAAAAAAAAACTAGTTGAGAACTTATACATTTAGGGCAACCAGCTGCAGAACATTTTTGAGTTTTCTCACCTTTGGGTCAATAGTTGTACAAACTTTGTTTTCGTTATCTCAACTTTTTTCATGTTAAATAGTTGAATAAACTTTAAAAGCTGAATTTTTCATACAAAACATAAGTTGGATTTTTTACAGTGTGTTAACTAATAACTAATTAATGACTGAAACCATACATTAAATGTAATGTAAAAATTATTAATATATATATTTTTTAATGTCTATTCAATGATTGATTTGTTTTTCACAAAAGTCTCTTATAATGATCTTTGTCAGGGGACTTTTCCCAGCAAATATTGATATATGTTACAATTAATCTGTTTAGTCTAATGCACATTACCAAATCTATTGATAGGCCAAATCGTTTTTTTCTTGTTTTTCAAATTGTCTTGAAAAATCTTTTATTCAATCTGCAGCTCTTGTAGGGTGTTCCCCGTTTGCAGTGTTCAGTATGGTCCACGGAAGGAACACTTGTCAACCGGCAAAAGGGTTCATAGATGCACGTGAGGAGCGAAGGCCGGCCCCCTGTGGTCCGATCAAACAGGTGAGCTACTGTAGCTCAGACTGTTCAAGAAGTTAATGCTGGTTCTGATAGACAGGTTTCAGAATATAGAGTTCATTATAGTTTGTTGTGAAGGTAACTGCATAAGAGCAGACCAGTCAGGGTGCCATTGCTGACCCCTGTTCATCGCCAAAAGCACCAACAATGGGCACGTGAGCATCAGAGCTGAACCACGGAGCAATAGAAGAAGGTGGCCTGGTCTGGTCTTACATCTCGTGGATAGCCGGGTGCATGTGCGTTACCTGGGGAACACATGGGACCAGGATGCACTATGGGAAGAAGGCAAGCCGGCGGAGGCAGTGTGATACTTTGGGCAGTTTTCTGCTGGAAAACGTCTCGGGTTATGTATATAACCCTTGTTCCCTGAGAGGGAACGAGCACTGCGTCGAAACGACGAATTGGGGATGCTCCCTAAGCATAACCGCATCTGAAGTATGAATGAAACCTGTCCAATCCTGATTGGTGCAACGTCATGACGTAGATGTGACGGCATCACCGGAAACTATAAAGGGATGTCCGGCGCATAGTAGCGTCAATTATCGCGATGAAGCAGAACGCTCTCAGGCGATACGCGGTGTGGCGACGAGACGCAGTGCTCGTTCCCTCTCAGGGAACAAGGGTTATATACATAACCCGAGACGTTCCCTATATCGAGGGAACTTCGCACTGCGTCGAAACGACGAATTGGGGAACGATTACCCACTATGCCACACCAAGGGTACGCCTGCCCTAATGTGAAGCTGGAACCCAGGCACAATTAGGACTGGAGCACCCTGGCGCCGGGAGTCGCAGGGAGGTGAAGACTGTAAAATCGAATAAAAGTATGTTGAGTGGCCCAACCGGCCGCCTCACAGATATCCTGCATTGGAACGCCCGAAAGAAGAGCCACCGAGGAGCCCATGCCCCTGGTGGAATGTGCCCTTACGGCTATAGGTGAAGGCAGACCGCGCACCTGATATGCCGAGGCAATCGCCTGCACTATCCAGTTACTTATAGTGGGAGTAGCTGCAGGCAACCCCTTCTTAGGCGGACCAAAACATACTAAAAGTTGTTCAGATTTCCTCCACTGTGCTGACCTCTCAATATATATTCTAAGAGCCCTGACGGGGCACAATAGAAAAAGTCTCCCTTCTTCCGCCGTCACATGAGGCGGAGGATGGAAAGCCTGTAGAACTAAAGATCTGACCACACTAGAAGGCACCTTAGGCACGTAGCCCGGTCTAGGGTGCAGGATAGCTTTTACTCCCCCGGGGGCAAACTCCAGGCAAGTCGGCGTAATAGCCAAGGCCTGAAGATCCCCCACTCTCCTCAGAGATGTAATAGCCAAAAGGAAAGCTACCTTAAGGGTCAGAAACTTAGGTTCAACTGTTTCTAGTGGCTCAAAGGGAGCCTCAGCCAGTCCTTCGAGAACCACCGCCAGATCCCAGGAAGGAACCCTGGTCCTGACTACAGGCCTCATCCTCCTAGCCCCGCGGAGGAATCGTACAACCAATTGGTGCCTACCCAACTGCCCATCACCCAGAGGAGTGTGGAAAGCCCCAATGGCAGCCACGTACACCTTGAGTGTAGACGGGGTAAGCCCTGCAGAGAAACGATCTTGGAGGAACTCCAGCACTGAAGCCACCGGGCAGTTAACTGGATCCACCTCACGTTCTCTACACCAAGTGACGAAGACATTCCACTTGAGGCTGTACAATCTCCTAGTTGATGGAGCCCTAGAGCTGAGTAAGGTCTCTATAACGTCTGCTGGTAGTCCCGCCTCCTGGTACCTGGCCCCCTCAGGGGCCAGACCCACAGGCTCCATATTTCTGGCCGGGGGTGAAATATTGTGCCCCCCGCCTGTGACAGAAGGTCCCTCCTCAGAGGGACCTGCCACGGGTGACCCACCAGCAGAGCTATGATGTCTGAGAACCATACTCGAGTCGGCCAACGAGGAGCCACCAAAAGAAGACTGACTCCCTGCTGCCGAACTCTCTCCAGGACCCCGGGGAGCAGAGCGATCGGGGGAAATGCATACAGACGCAGCCTCGGCCACGTCTGTACCATGGCGTCCAGCCCCAATGGGGCTGGATGAGTGAGGGAGAACCACAGCGGACAGTGGGACGTCTCTCGAGACGCGAAGAGATCCACTTCCACTGGGCCGAACCTTTCGCATATCTGCTCCACCACCTCTGGGTGGAGCCACCACTCCCCGGGCCTCAGCCCCTGCCTCGACAGTATGTCTGCCCCCTGATTTTGTATCCCTGGGATGTACATAGCCCTGAGTGATAACAATTTCTCCTGTGACCAGAGGAGGATGAGATGCGCCAGTCTGCACAGAGGGCGCGACCTCAACCCCCCCTGGCGGTTCAAATACGCCACGACTGCCATATTGTCTGAGCGGACCAGAACGTGGTGTCCGCGGAGATCCGGGAAAAAACTCCTCAGAGCTTTGTAGACCGCCATCATCTCCAGACAGTTTATGTGCCAGGAGGAATGACGGTCCTCCCACGGACCTCTCGCAAAGCGGCCTTCCATGACCGCGCCCCAACCAGTGAGGGATGCATCTGTTGAAACGGTCTTCCGGCAACACGATGCTCCCAGCACTGGTCCCTGGGACAGAAACCAGACTTTCTTCCATATGACTAGAGCCCGAAGGCATTTGCGCGTAACTCTGATCATACGAAAAGGGTTCCCCCTGGGGGAGAACCCCCTGGTCTTTAGCCACCACTGTAAAGCCCTCATGTGTAACAGGCCGAAGGGAATGACATTGGATGCTGCCGCTAGGTACCCTAATACTCTTTGAAAGTGCTTTACAGTGATATTCTGGCCTAGCTTTATTTTTGAGACTATCGCTAGAGTGGTCTCGATTCGTGCGGGAGATAGATGTGCCCGCATCGAAACCGAGTCCCATATTACCCCCAGAAAACTCGTTTTCTGGGCCGGCTGTAACACACTCTTCTTCGAATTGAGTCTCAACCCCAAGCACTGGATGTGTGACAGAACTACATCTCGATGTTGAACTGCCATCTCGTACGACTGCGCCAGGATTAGCCAGTCGTCGATATAATTCAGCATACGGATGCCCTGCAGTCTCAATGGAGCCAGAGCTGCATCCATGCACTTCGTGAACGTGCGAGGGGAAAGAGCTAGACCGAACGGAAGTACACGATATTGGTATGCTTCGCCCCCAAAAGCGAACCTCAGAAACTTCCTGTGGCATGGAAGGATGGATATATGGAAATAGGCGTCTTTTAAATCTATCGTGACGAACCAGTCCTTGGGCTGGATCTGACTCACGATGGCAGAGATAGTCAACATTTTGAACCTGAATCTCCTCAGAGACCGGTTCAGATACCTCAGATCTAAAATCGGCTGTAGCCCTCCATCCTTTTTTGGAACTATAAAGTACCGGCTGTAGAACCCGGCATCCCTCTCCGACATCGGAACCTTTTCTATGGCTCCTCTCGCCAGCAAGGATTTTACTTCTAGTTCCATTACCCGAACCCGCTGTGGCACCACTGCAGTCCATGTCACCCCATTGAACTTTGGAGGGGGGTGATCGAACTGCAGTCTGTACCCTGTCTCTACAGTACGCAGGACCCATTTTGATATATTCGGAAGGCATTTCCATGCGCCGAGATAATCTACTAAGGGAATCAGCCTCTCGAGGCTGACCTCGGGTGTTATTTGAATCTCGTCCCCAGCCCCCTGAAGCGGAGCCCCGGCAGGGAGCAGCTGGAGTCGATATTCGGTGTGTGGGGACAAGCGCTGTTCCGTCGCAGGTCTTTTTTGAGGCGACTGGGACAGCAGCTGTCCCAGGGAAAACGATGTGGCCCGAAGCGTCAGTGACGGCGGGATTACCACATCGTTTTCCCCCGAGCGCCGCGCGGAGAACAACCTCGGTTGCGTCCGCGCGGGGGGGACCGCTCTTAAAGGTCCAGCCGATGCTAGGACCTTTTTGCAGCAGCCTTCTTAGCCAGAATGACGTTCCTCAGATCGCCCTTCGGCCTCGAAGGCTGCTGCTGCTGTTGTTGAGAGCGCCGCCTTTGTTGCCAAGCTCCCGGAGGAGGGGCTCGAAAAGCGACGCTCTCCTTCTGCACCTGCCTGTGCGAGGAGCTAGTGGACGGCTGAGGCTGCCCGCTTTGGGCAGCCTTCCCCTTAGAGCGACGAGGGAGAAACTGCCGAAAAGCTGCTGACTGTTTTTTCGCCTCCTGAAATCTGTCGACGACGTTATTAACGGCGTCGCCGAACAGACCAGAAGGCGAAATCGGGGCATCAAGGAGAAAGGTTTTATCCCTCTCCTTCATCCCCGATAAATTCAACCATAAGTGTCTCTCCACAGTCACCATAGATGCCATGGAGCGGCCGATGGCACGGGCCGTCTCCTTGGTGATGCGGAGAGACAGGTCAGCAGCTTTACGGAGCTCTAAAATGTCTTCAGGGGAGGGACCCTCTCCCTCATCTAGCTCTTTGAGGAGGTCGGCCTGGTATGCCTGCAAAATAGATAATGTATGCAGGGAACTACCAGCCCGCCCAGCCGCCATATATGCCCTGCCCACCAACGCAGATGTATCACGGCATGGCTTGGTGGGCAGTGCCGGGGCTTTAAGGGACGATGCCGATTCGGGCGAAAGATAGCTCGCGAGAGCATCTTCCACCCGCGGCATCGTCCCATAACCAGCCTCGCGCGCCCCCAGTACGTTAGAATAATCCAGTACCGGGGGGTTGGAAACACGCGCTGAATAAGGCTTATTCCAGGACCTGCTCAACTCGTTGTGCAGGTCCGGGAAAAATGGTAAGCCCCGGCGAGGTGTTGGAGCCCGGCGAGAGAGAAAGCGGTCATCCAGCCTGCTGGGTGGCTGGATCTCCTGCCTCTCTTGTGGCCATTCAATATTTAATTTGGCCACAGCACGGGTCAACACCTCCACTAACTCCTCATTGACGGGTGGATGAAGTGGCGACAATATATCTTCATCCCCCGCCTCGATGTCGAACTCATCTGGCTCCTCAGAACCAGAGAGCACGAGCATCGGACCGCCCACCCCGGGGGAAGAAGCCGCAGCGCGGGCTTCCACACGGGGAGGACGGTCATCTGGACTGTCAGCGGATGATTGAGAAAGTGCCTCGGCAGTCTCAATCTCCGCTGACAAATCCAGTTGTGAACCCCATGATCTGAGACGCCGAGCCGCCTCAGCGACTGCGGGTCCCGAACCACGGGGTTCACGGGGCTGACCGCCGTCATTAAAAACGGCCAGCCGCGAGCGAAGCACCTTGAGTGTGAGCTTCTCACAATGCTCACAAGCGGCTCCCTCGAGAGCCGCTGTGGCATGCTGCACACCCAAACATAGAACACAAAGCGAGTGTGTGTCCGTGCCTGACATAAATCGAGGACACGGAGGCACACACCGCCTGAACTCAGTGCTCTTAGTCGCCATTTGTACTCTATATATATTTAATTTACTTTGCTAGAAAGACGTACAACAGTAAATAGACAGGACAATATACACAGAGCGTTATGCTGAAGAGCGATAACTGACGCTACTATGCGCCGGACATCCCTTTATAGCTTCCGGTGATGCCGTCACATCTACGTCATGACGTTGCACCAATCAGGATTGGACAGGTTTCATTCATACTTCAGATGCGGTTATGCTTAGGGAGCATCCCCAATTCGTCGTTTCGACGCAGTGCGAAGTTCCCTCGATATAGGGAACCTTGGGTTCTGCCATCCATGTGGATGTTACTTTGACACCAACTACCTAAGCATTGTTGCAGACCGTGTACATCCTTTCATGGAAATGGCACTTGCTGGTGGCTGTGGTCTTTTTCAGCAGGTTAATGAACAATGCCACAAAGCAAAAATGGCTCCTGAATAATTTGAGGAACACAACAATGAGTTTAAGGTGTTGTCTTGGCCTTCAAATTCCCCAGATCTCAATCCAATTGAGCATCTGTGGGATGTGCTGAACAAACAAGTCCGTTCCAACTTACAGGACTTAAAGGATCTGCTGCTAGCATATTGGTGCCAGACAAGCCTGCAGCACCCCTCTCAAAAACTGAAGAATCCAGGCCTCGATCACCCCCCAGGGGCGATCATTGTAGGCAGTTATCATCACAATGATTTAATTTAAAGTGTTTGTTTTTTAAATAAGTTTAGTTTTAGATGCTATAAAAACGAGGGGTGTGACGTCATGATTGACAGCTGAGATCTACGTCTCTGAGTGAAGTCACTGAGGCACTAACAGACTTTTTTCAGGATTTTTGGGAGCAGATTGGAGCTTAAGCTTTAATTTCTAGTTTCCTACAAACTGTTTATTTCACACCAACATAATTAAGTGTTCTGCATCTGTGAGAGTGTGGGCGTGCTTTTGATATCACGGCTGGACTTCCTGCTCTCTACTGAGATGCCGTGCAGGGCATCTGGAAGCTTAAACTCTGGTCAGCGGAAACAGATGAAGTTGCGTCATCCATATTTTTTTACGGTCTATGGTGCCAGATACCACAGCACACCTTCAGGGATCTAATGGGGTCCATGCCTCGACGGGTCAAGGCTGTTTTGGAAGCAAAAGGGGGACCAGCACAATATTAGGTCATAATTTTATGCCTGATTGTATATGTGTGGGTAAAACGAGATAAAGAGCAGGGTCATGAGTGCACAGGTTCATAATTATTACTGTAGTGACATGAACCCAAGGACCCTCATCTACCCAATGTCTTCAAAAACTTCCTTTTACAGAATCATCTGTCACTCTTCTGGAAAGGCTGCGATATTTATTATATTTAGTAAGCTCTATATGAATACTTGATGGGTTGATTGAATGTATGAGCCTTTGTCTTCGTAGCCATTTGTGTTTTGCGTGTTATGCTAAGGAATTAACACGTCAGCTCAGAAAACAGAGGGAACATTTTTCTCATTGACATGTTGACAAACCGTCTCTCATATATGCTTGTACAGCTGTTCGATTTTCCCCGAAGAATCTAAAGTAGGACATCACACATAAACGCCACATTTCCAGACAGCCTTCTGGTGTTCACACATCCTCAGCCATTTTTCCAGTATGTTGGCTTTCTTTTCTTTTTAGTTTCACAAACTGTAGAAGTATCTGAGAGGCTTTTCTCCAAGCGTTCTGCCAAAAGGAACTGATAGATCCTGTTCCAGATCACTGTGTTCCCCTGAACGACCTTTTCTTTTGAAGGCCGCTCACGTCAAGCAGACATATGCTGTCCATGAGCAGATACAATGAGGTTGTAATTGTGAATCCCCCTCATTAAAATGCATCTTATTCTGTTTTATCCGTGTTTATGGCGTTATATGTGGTTCGAACAGGTGTTTGGATTTCAACAAGGTGTTTGGAATGGTGCAAGGTCAGTACGGCATGCATGAGTCAAGCTGTACAGGAAATGATGGCTGCTTATTGTCGCTTTCACACCAGCAGAGTCATTAAACAGTGATTTATAGCCACTCTCTAATGATATGGATTGAAAGAGAAACATAGCACTATAAAGGTAGAAGAAATTAGGAAAATGAATGTAGAACAGACAACTTTGTTGATTTTGTTCATAAGGAATCAGGTGTGTTTCCTGTGCAAATCACATTCCCGCAAATGTTGTGTGAATTTGCAGGGCCCTGAAGTAATTCATCTAAATATAGGCAGATGACAGCAGTGGTACTGGAATATGAGCTACTTTGTTTGTTTTTCTTCTTTTTTTTTTGCTTTGATGTAGAAAGAAATGCCTTCTTTTTATGGGGTGTAAGCTAAATATGCCATGGTTTACATAAAAATGAGAGGTTATCCCCATGTAGCTTTCACAATGAATCACATTACCGCTTTCAAACAAATCGTTTGTACGGCCACAGCTTGCCTTGTGGGTAGTGTTATTGGTGGAGGTATAATTCATCATAACTTATGATGGGGAATCCGAAGCTGGGCTGCCGGAAAGAGCTGATTGGACGGTTGATGTGAGGCGTTGTCTCAGATATGGATGGCTTCCAGTAAGATCACACTCAGGGCCACTAAGCCCACTGCTCAGCCGTTCCAGTTACAAATGGAAACGTAATAACAACAATATATCAGGAGTGGGATATCGCAAGCCACTGAACACATTAACATCATAAAAATCTCCCTAAGGATAGCTGGAGCAATAAAGCTTTTATATGTGGTTCTGCATTGTTTTTTGCACCAAAAAAAGGATTCTGGTCAGTGTAGTGCTCATACAAAGAAAGTGGCATTACACAATGTTAATCAAGGTTCCTTGCTTCAGTCTGTAAAGCTGTTTTATGTTTTACACAATATGTGATAGGCAGCAAGCTTTGTTTGCAGTCTTGCCTGCCTGTCTTGTGTACAGTTGTTTTTCAATCACACAAGAAGTGGTGTGGAACGCGCCAGTGCAAGCATACTAATGCATGCTACTGTGACGAAAACATGCTGCTTCTTTGCATGAGACTGTAAACTTGCTGCATTCTGTGCTTCATGTAAGTGAGCAATATAATGACATTTATTTGTCTTGACCAGACGGCAGTAGATCACATGCTGATCCTCTCCCATTGCCGTTTTTATTTATTTATTGTGCTCTCACGCTAATTTGCCTGGTTTAGCAAATCTGGTCCCAAGTGTATTAGTTACATATATTCCTAGTTTTCCATGGTCAAATCAACTATTTTATGTACAGTATAATAAATGTGGTTGGTGTCAGGCTTTTTTAAGATTAACCCAATTTATTGCAAAATTCCATCAAATTGGACTGAACAATCCTTATGTGATTTAATTAAGTAATTCACCAATCCTTCATCAATTATTTAATTAAAATAGGTAAGGATTATTCAAATCCTTTTGATGGAATTTTACTAATTAAATTGTCTAAATATTTTTAAAAAGTCTTAATTTTCTGTAGGCCTAATTAGTAGTTGTGTACTAATATGTATCTTAAAGGGTTAGTTCACCCAAAAATTCTGTCATTAATTATTCACCCCAGATCCGTAAGACTTTTGTTAAACTTTGGAACACAAATTAAGATATTTTTGTTGGAATCTAATGGCTTAAAAAGGCCACCATTTGCAGCGATGATATTTCTCTCTCAAGACCCATAAAAGGCACTAAAGACGTCGTTACAAAGCCCATCTCATTACAGTGGCTCTACAATCATTATGAAGTGAGGAGAATAGTTTTTGTGCACAAAAAAACCTAAATAACTAGTTTAAATAACCACATTATATAGTGATGGCTGATTTCAAAACACTGCTTCCTGAAGCTTTGAAGCATTATTAATCAGTGTATCAAATCAGCGGAATCATGATTCGATACGCTGATTCATAATGCATCGAAGCTTTCTGAGCCATCAGATTTTAACCAAAATATCTTCATTTGTGTTCTGAAGATGAACGGAGGTCTTACGAGTCTGGAACAGCATGAGGGTGAGTAAGTCATGACAGAATTTTCATTTTTGGGTGAACTAACCCTTCAATGTCATTTGCACGCTTTAGAAACAAGATGCCAACTTTTGCACTTTTTCTTTTGTCAGTGCAACATAAAAGCTAAATGCCATTTGTTTGTACATAAAATAACATTGTCAATGACATATGTTATGGATATATTATATATATATTCACACATTATGTACATAGTGAGCCAAACACTGTTTTGAATTTAAAAGGCTGTACCTTTAAAACATATGCAAAAGAATTGTATGATAACTGACCTCCACATTATTGCATAGTTGTTCATCACAGCAGGCTGGCTGAATAATGAATTGGCGATATATTCATATGTGGAGATATGTTAATGGTCATAACCATGCTGCTGGTTTATGAATGAGCCATTTGTTTAGCCTAGTTTTCATAAATGGTCTTGTGGGATTAGGTTGGGAGTTTATCAATCTCTTTTATTTAAAAAAAATAATTAATTAAATCCTGTGTTCCATGATATATTCTCTTGAACTATGTGCAAATTTATGATTGTTTTTATTCGTGTGAATTCACATGAAAAAGACAGCCATTGTGTGCCTGTCGCTGACTGATCAGCTTGATAAATGCTCTTCCCTCTATGCAGCCTGTGTAAATAGGACCTAACCAATAACCAAAGTCAATTTCTCAAGGGTGGTCACGCATTCGGATCAGATCTCATTCCATATAATTCCCTCTCTCCGGAGTGAGCATTTTCACCGTGCCCAGGCTTTAGTTTATTAACCTTCAGATTTGCTGCATAAGCCGTTTCCTGGGCAACCACTCCTCTACCCTTTTCCAGAGCCCATAATGCTTGCTCATTCTTAATATGCCTTGAGCATTGTCCTGTCAACCTAGAGCTGTTAGAAGACAATTTGATGTGGTATAATTAAAGTATACATTTGCTTTGTGTGTTTTTGCTGTTGAATGCTAATTGACTTTAAAGATTGGTTCCAAAATCATTGCTCCATTATCACTTGTGCTTCATTAGGACATGACGACTAAGAATTGCTTCGTTATGCCTTTATGGTATTATGTTTATTAAACAGTATTCTCTATGTGATTATACTCCCATGGTAATTTTATTTCTCCTCTTTATGAGTTTCTCCTGTAAAGTTCTGTCACACCAGTAGAAAAACCCTTCATACGGTTTATTGGATTTTGTGGGACCTCCAGAGACTTAGCAAGCTGTGATAGATGGTGAAGTTAAAAGATGTAACTTCATTCTAAAAAAATCAATTTCTATAACTCATGTGGTTATATTGGATCTCTACTATCAGTTGCACTAACCGTGAAATGGGAGAAATATGTTTGATCCAAGTCTAATATAAAGTTTTTTAAGGATTTTTAACCACAGTGGAATTGAAGAACCAATGCATGGGATCCTATAATTCTAATTTATTTTAGGAACATATTTTAAAAATAGCTTTAAAATGTTATTGTTATTATGAGTAATAATAAGAGTAATAATGTAATTCTTTTTAAAGGTGCAGTGTGTAGTATTTATGAGGATCTATTGACAGAAATGAAATATGTTTTGAGTGGTGTATAAAGACCTTACGTATTGATTCACAATTCGGATCGCGTGTCAAACTGACAGACTGCTGAAATCACGTGACATTGGCGATCATTGATTGGTGTCAATGAAGGCCTTTCTGAGCCATCGGATTTTAACAGAAATATCTTAATTTGTGTTACGGAGATGAACTGAGGTCTTAAAGGTGTTGAACAACATTAGTGTAAGTAATTAATGAGATCATTTTTATTTTTGGGTGAATTTAACCCTTTAAGTGTATATACTGACTGCTTAGATGTCAAAGGCTGAAGCATTGTCATAGATATGCCAGTAAAATGGTGACACATGTTGGGCACAAGGACACATGGGGGTTTATGTCCCTGTGGATTTGTGACATACATGAGACAAAGGCACACAATGGCTGTCTTTTTCATGTGAATTCACATGAATAAAGACAATCATAAATTTGTACATACTTCAAGGGAATATATCATGGAACATAGGATTTATTTATTTATTTATTTTTTAAATAAAAGAAATTGATAACGACCATACATGAACCGTCATATCTACTGGATGGAGGAGATCCCAAATCAAAACATTCATTTTTGTATATGTTTGGTAGTGGTGTCGAAATTGTTTCTTCGATGCATCGCGATGGTTCAGTAATAGACCACAAGCGATTATAATGTTACTGACGTCACATAGTGAGGCGAGACATGTTAGTACCACTGTTAGGAGCAAATGTCGCTTGCCATCCATTTACATTTACATTTAATCATTTAGCAGACAATTTTATCCAAAGCGACTTACAAAAAAGGGGAGAGCAATAGAAGCAACGAAACAAACAGGGCCAACAACCTGTAAGAGCTGTAAGAAATCTCAATTAATTAGCACAGTACACAATTTTTTTTTTTTTTTTATAGCCATCTACTCACGTACGCAAATACAGAACACTAGATTTTGATTGCGAAGATAAGATAACAACCCATTAGGACTAAGGCTGTTGCCCCAACAGTTGTCGTTAATGCAGATTCAGTGGCCCAATGGGTTGGTTTTGTATGGCATTCTAGCCAAACGCGCAGCAATAGCCATCTACCATAAAAACTCACGTACGCAAAATACAGAACACTGGATTTTGATAGCAATGATAACTATGTAACACACCCGCCTGAAGGCACAAATCCGGATGAGAGACGTAGATATGATCCAGGAGTGTGCGCTTTTTGGTCGTTGCTGTGGTGATCAGTAAGTGCTATTCTGTATTGGTCAGGTGCAATTGGAAAAATTGTATCTTAAGATGTTTTTTAAAAATGGCTACAGAGTCGGAAGCACGAATTGAGATCGGCAGGTCATTCCACCAGGTGGGAACGGTCCAGGAAAATGTCCGTAAAAAAGCGATTTCATGCCTCTTTGGGATGGAACCACGAGGCGCCGCTCACTCGCAGAACACAAGCTTCTGGAGGGTGTGTAAGTCTGAACAAGTGAGTTTAGGTATATCCAGGATGGATATATCCATCCAGGGGCCAATCAGGATCTGGAGAGAGTGTTGCAATGTTTTTGTATCCAAGAATCCTTCATCCTGGAGCCAAAAATTCTCTATGGTGGAGTACGCACACAACACGTTACCAGTGTCATCCACAGGCCTTTCACCTTTTGAGTGTAGTCTATGTTACCAGCCACCTATTTTTCCAAGTCTGGACTCCGAAGTCGCGGTCCGCTCCGCTCACGCCTTAGTCCGGAGGTGTCATTGCACATGGACCAGAGCCCGTGAGACTCTGCTAAAGGTGCGAGCAGGCACCAAGGCTAAAGCCGATCGCCAACGGTATAAACCTCCCGTATACGTCGTGGGTCAAAAAGTGTGGCTGAACATTCCTCTCCGATCCGTTTCTAATAAACTTGCTCCCAAATTTATCGGCCCATTCACTGTCACCAAGATCATTAGTCTGGTGACAGTCCGCCTCAAACTTCCTCCGGTGTACAGGAGAATTCACCCCACCTTTCATGTATCCAAATTAAAGCCTGTTTTTCCTTCTCATTTAAATCAGCCTGTACCGGTTCCCCCACCGCCGCGACTCGTAGATGGGGAACCAATGTAATGAGTTAATCACCTGCTGGACTGGGAAGGTTACGGTCTGGAGGAGAGAAGTTGGGTTCCGGCAAGGGACTTTCTGGACCACTCACTTATTGGTGATTACACTCAACAGGTAAGTTCAGGAGACGCTCCCTGCTCCCTGTTCCCTGTTCCTGTATGTTCCTGTGTCACCTGTTCCTGTGGATTATTTCATCACGGAGTTTCACCACCACCACGCTAGATTACTTGTATTCAGATTAGACATCACTGGGTATGGCCATACACCAATTAGGGTGTATTAACTGTCAAAAAAATAACACACAAAAACACACAAAAAAGACAGATAGAAGAGAATTATAGTAATGAAAACATGCTTGTTGAACGAGCTTGTTCTGTGTTGATTTTTGTGCTCATTTGAAGTTGAAATGAGAATTCTTATGACAAAAAAAGATATTTATAAATGAGACACCTCATTTACATACAGCATTGCTATAAAAATTGCATATTCTATATTTAAATGGTGTTACCACTAACATGTTAAGACTTCCCAGCAGAGCAGACCTCCCTTTTTCTCATATTCTGCCTGAAAGCGAGTAGTCTCGATTTCACACCTTGTGGAGCGGTTCATATCCTGCACATTGAATTGCTGAGATATATGTTTTAAGATGAGTGTTGCGATTAGTGTCTTTCTTTAGCTTTTCACTAGCTAATACATTGGCACAACTGAGAAACGATGTGAATCTTCTCAAAGCACTGCAATGCAAGGCTGAATTTTACCTTAGAAAGTGAAGTTTTAAAGCCGTGGATGAAACAGAGAAAGCTTAGGTAATAAATCCTGTCTTAATATTGACATTTATTCTCCCAGCAAAGACCTGTATATTCACTTTTACTTTCTAGAGAAAAGCCATTTGAAATAGACATTTATGAAAAATCACCTTTTGATTTTTGCCGTGCATTCTCTAGTTGTGTTTCTTTCCTTCTCCCTATCAATTTATCAAATGGATGTATAAATCTAGGCCTGTTATTTTAAATTTATGTTTGCCACTGAGACCATTTTCTTGACAATTTGGATTGAAACAAGAAACTGTAAATAAACTGTAAAATATTTAGTATAACATCATAGTTACTTATTTGAAATGTTTATCCTCTTTCACTGTATGTCAGATGTATTACAATTTGTGTTAAACCTAAACAGTAGAACAAGGAGACTGAAAGCATACAGATCAGAATAGACTTCTTTCCTGTTTCTTTGCACATTCTTGTCCATTAGAGCATCATAAAAAGACACTGTATAATCTTCCATAATACATGTTGGGAACTATGAAGCTTATTATGACGCTCTACCATCAATCAACTTTATTTATATAGCGCTTTTACAATCACGATTGTGTCAAAGCAGCTTCACAGTGTCAAACAGGGTAATATTGCGACAAAATTAGATTTGGCTGTACAGCCGTACTGGAGAAAACAGTGATGTTATCAGCTTATTTTAATTTATCATATAGCGACAATGTTGGCAGATCAGTATTATAGTTTATAGAATTAAATAAGACCTAATTCATATATTTTATTTGTATAATAAGTTGAATAACTTTAATCATATTTTTAGTGTCCCCAACTGAGCAAGCCAAGCCAAAGGCGACAGTGGCAAGGAACCAAAACTCCATCAGGGCATGATGGAGAAAAATAAACCTTGGGAGAAACCAGACTCAGTCGGGGTGCCAGTTCTCCTCTGGCCTATTAACACACCGTGTAAGATTATTATTCTGGCAACCTTACAGGTCGGAAATCATATTAGATCGGATTATTCAAAATTTTCAGGGTATCACGGAAGAGACAGATTTATTTAGGATGGGGCGTCAATTACACAAGAGTATGAATACATGAAAGATCGGAATTATTGCGCCGAAGACGGGTTTTGAGCATGTCGTGCCAGTGAGGCAAATTCGGAGGAGACACCATTTGACACGGCTCAGCAGACACTCCAGGATGCGTTGGTCATGTCCAGGCAGGTCCACCATCCGATCCGGACAGGGCCCAGATCCGGGATAAACCTGGGGATAAACAGAGAGACTAACATTAGCGTAGATGTCACTCTTTTTATGATGTAACGAGTACATCAGGTGTTATGGGAAGTGTTCCCGGTTCCGGCTGACCTAGTTAATGCAGCCTAACAATCAGTCAATTGAATTGAATAATGAAAGTTAAAAATGTTCTATGTGTATGCCATGGTAAAGAGATGTGTTTTTAGTCTAGATTTAAACTGACAGAGTGTGTCTGCTTCCCGAACAATGCTAGGAAGACTATTCCACAATTTAGGAGCTAAATAGGAAAATGATCGACCGCCTGCAGTTGATTTAGATATTCTAGGTATCATCAACTGGCCAGAGTTTTGAGACCGCAATCGACGTGATGGGGTATAATGCGTTAAGAGCTCGCTTAAGTACCGGGGAGCTAAACTATTTAGTGCTTTGTAAGTAATAAGCAAGATTTTAAAATGTATGCGATGTTTAATAGGGAGCCAGTGCAGTGTTGACAGAACTGGACTAATATGATCATACTTCCTGGTTCTAGTAAGAACTCTAGCTGCTGCATTTTGGACTAGCTGGAGTTTGTTTATTAAGCGAGCAGGGCAACCACCCAGTAGAGCATTACAATAATCTAGCCTTGAGCTCATGAACGCATGTACTAACTGTTCAGCATTTTGCATTGAAAGCATGTGCCGTAATTTAGATATATTTTTAAGATGATAGAATGCGGTTTTACAGATGCTAGAAACGTGGCTTTCAAATGAAAGATTGGTATCAAAGAGCACACCCAGGTTCCTCACTGACGACGAGGGCTTGACAGAGCACTCATCAAGTGTTAGACAGTATTCTCGGTTACTACTTGTGGAGCTTTTCTGTCCAATAATTAAAAATTCAGTTTTATCTGAATTAAGTTGCAGAAAATTACTATTCATCCAATTTTTTATATCAGCTATGCATTCTGTTAATCTTGTGAATTGGTAGGTTTCATCCGGGCGTGAGGAAATATAGAGCTGAGTATCGTCAGCATAACAATGAAAACTAACGCCATGTTTCCTAATGATATCTCCCAGTGGTAGCATATACAGGGTGAAAAGCAACGGTCCTAACACTGAGCCTTGCGGTACCCCATACTGAACTTGTGATCGGTGTGACATCTCTTCATTTACTGCTACAAACTGATAACGGTCAGATAAGTACGATTTAAACCATGCCAAAGCAGTTCCACTAACGCCAACATAATTTTCGATTCTATTCAGAAGAATATTGTGATCGATAGTATCAAATGCAGCGCTAAGATCGAGTAACACTAATAGAGAGATACAACCACGATCAGATGATAAGAGTAAATCATTTGTAACTCTAATTAGAGCAGTCTCAGTGCTATGATACGGTCTAAATCCTGACTGGAAATCCTCACATATACCATTTCTTTCTAAAAAAGAACATAATTGTGAAGACACGGCCTTTTCTAGTATTTTTGATAGAAACGGTAGATTCGAGATTGGCCTGTAATTGACTAATTCTTTAGGATCAAGTTGTGTTTTTTTAATAAGTGGTTTAATTATAGCCAACTTAAAAGTTTTCGGTACATATCCTAATGTCAAAGATGAATTAATGATATTAAGCAGAGGATCTATGACCTCTGGAAGTATCTCTTTTAATAGCCTAGTCGGTATAGGGTCAAGCATACATGTTGTTGATTTTGATGATTTTACAAGTTTAGCCAGTTCTTCTCCTCCTATAGCAGTGAATGAGTGTAATTTTTCCTCAGTGACCCTACAATGCTCTGTCTGAAGTGATACTGTAATAGACGGCTGCATGGTTATAATTTTATTCCTAATATTATCAATCTTACTAGTAAAGAAGTTCATAAAGTCATTACTGCTGTGTTGTTTACAAACATCAGAAGCTGAAGCTTTATTTTTTGATAATTTAGCCACTGTATCGAATAAATACTTAGGGTTGTGTTTGTTTTCTTCTAAAAGAGATGAGAAATAAGCAGATCTAGCAGTTTTTATGGCCTTTCTGTATGCAATCATGCTCTCTTTCCACAAATTGCGAAAAACCTCTAGTTTTGTTTTCTTCCAGCTGCGCTCCATTTTTCTGGCTGCTGTTTTAAGGGCCCGAGTGTGCTCGTTGTACCACGGCGTTGGATTATTTGCTTTAATCTTCTTTAAGCGCCGGGGAGCAACTATGTCTAAAGTGCTAGTAAGGATAGAGTCCATAGTTTCGGTTGCAGCATCAAGTTCATCTTGGCTATCTGTAATGCTGAGGAGATGGAACTGATGAGGAAGATTATGTACAAAGCAATCTTTAGTCGCAGCGGTTATCGTCCTGCCATATTTGAAGCGAGGGGATGGCTTTGCAGCCTTAGGTAAATTAAGTATACATGATATTAGGTAATGATCTGAGATGTCATCGCTCTGCTGCAGAATTTTAACAGTATCAACATTTATTCCATGTGACATTATTAGATCTAAAGTATGATTAAGGCGATGAGTGGGTCCTGATACGTGTTGTCTAACTCCAATAGAGTTTAGAATGTCTCTAAATGCCAATCCCAATGCGTCTTTTTCATTGTCTACGTGGATATTAAAATCCCCAACAATTAGTACTTTATCTACAGCTAATACTAACTCCGATACAAAACCAGCAAATTCTTTGATAAAGTCTGTATTGTGCCCTGGTGGCCTGTATGCAGTAGCCAACACAAATGTCAGAAGGGATTTATCATTTACACTACACAGTGTTACATAAAGCACCAAAACTTCAAAGGAATTATATTTGAAACTAGACTTCTGAGTAATACTGAAAATATTATTATAAATTACAGCCACACCTCCCCCTTTACCTTTCAGACGTGGCTCATGTTTGTAACAATAATCTCGGGGGGTGCACTCATTTAAAGTAATGTAATCATCAGGTTTTAGCCAGGTTTCTGTCAAACACAGCACATCTAAGTTATGATCTATAATCATATCATTGACAACAAGCGTTTTTGGCGAAAGGGATCGAATATTCAGCAACCCAAGCTTTATCAATTGGTCATCCGTATTATATCTGTTGTTTATTTGTTGGACATCAATAAAATTTTTACTGTTGAATGGTTTTGATGGTTTTTTGTATTTACTAATTCGGGGAACAGACACAGTCTCTATGTGATAATATCTAGGTGAAAGAGTCTCTATGTGCTGGGATTTAGCTGACTTTGGTGACGTGAGACAGCTAGCAGACGGTTGGTTTAGCCAGTTTGTCTGCTTCCTGACCTGGGCCCCAGTGAGTCAAGGTTTAGCTCTAAGACTATGTGCCAAATTACTAGAGAGAAGAGCAGCACCAGCCCAGGAGGGATGAATGCCGTCCATCTTCAACAGGTCAGGTCTGCCCCAAAAACTTTTCCAATTGTCTATGAACCCTATGTTATTTTGCAGACACCACTTAGACAACCAGCCATTGAGTGATGATAATCTGCTAACTATTTCATCACTCCTTTTCGCGGGGAGAGGTCCAGAGAAATATACGGCTTTTGACATCGTACTTGCGAGATTACACACCTCTTTAATGTTAATTTTGGTGATCTCCGACTGGCGAAGTCGAACATCATTAGTGCCAACGTGAATAATAATCTTAGAGAATTTACGATTAGCTTTAGCCAGCACTTTTAAATTTGCTTTGATGTCAGGCGCTCTGGCTCCCGGTAAACATGTGACTATGGTGGCTGGTGTCTCTATTTTCACATTCCGTGTAATAGAATCGCCAATAACTAGGGCACTTTCAACAGGATCCTCAGTGGGTGCGTCACTGAGTGGGGAGAACCTGTTTGATGTTCTAATCGGAACGGAAGAGTGGTTTTTTGATCCGCGACTATGCTTTCTCATCGTCACCCAGCCCTGCTGCGCGGGCTCAGCCGGAACCAAACAATGAGTGTTCACTAAGCTAGTCGCATCCAAAGCAGTATCTAAAGCTGTTACATTCTCACTACTCTCACATAAAGCTTGGATGCGTGTCTCTAAATCTGAAATCTTCTCCGTCAGCCTGATTAATTCCTTACATTTATCACATGTGAAGCCCTGTTCGCCAACGGAGATAGATATGCTAAACATGTAGCATGCAGTGCAAGTGACAATGACAGGAGAAGAAGACATGGCTTACCGTATTTGTTGATGAATCCAAAACTTACCACAGTTGTCTGATGGAGTCTTTTTAATAATCCAACTCACCACAGTTGTCTATAGAACTCAGAAAACAGGAGACCTGGATGCTGGGATGGAAAGCTACCAGGCTAGCGAAAAGCTAACGTGTGGTAGTGATTTAGATTAAAAGCTAGTAATGTCAAATTTAAATTGATAGGCTATATTAAACACTATATGGTGATGAGTAAGTTATATTTAGCAGTGTAAATTACAAAGAAAATATATCAAATAGAGATTCAAACACAGCTATACAGAGCTACAAACACTGTGGTGGCAGCAGCAGCAGGCAGACAGACAGGAGCAATCGATCAGGAACAATCAATCAGCCAGGAGCAATCAATCAGCCGTAAGCAGAAACAGAAAGAATGTGTTTAATCTCACACACACTTTGGAAAATGTGGCCATAAGGCCATCAGTGTTGTTCAAACCCCGGATGGAACATTGCTGCCCTTCGCCGTCACCATCGGAGTCCATCAATGACCAGCCCAATCGCCACTCTTATTCATCCTCTGCATGGAAAATGGTGAAGACCGCCCACCCGTGGTCGCTCTTCTTCGCTTCACTGACGACTGTCAACAGCTGGAAAACCAAACAAAACAATGGAACAGTGGTGTGGACAAAAAGGGGACTGGGGGGCTTGAGCCCTTTGAAAGTGAAAATGCCCTTTTCAATCGCACTGCAGTGCCCCTGCTAACGTGATTTCTACCGAAGGGGGACACTATTGACCCTGCCCCCCTGGAGGTCTGTGCACAGCACTGCAATGGAAGACCCAATTGGACGTGCATGGAATGAGGGCCTCAGAGTTCTGAAGAAGGCGACCAATTTCAAGTACCTCGGATCCGTTATCGGCAACAATGGCAATAGCCTTCCGGACGCCCGAGCCTGAGTTAATGTCGCCTGGATGAAATGGCATCAAGTCATTTGGCATCCTGTGTGATCAACGAATGTCCCTTTCGAATGAAGGCCAACATTTAGAAAACTGTGGTACGCCCATTACGGTTGTCCTACGGATTGGAGTGCTGGTCGGCAACATCCAAGTACGAGCAGGCCCTCCACGCGATGTGAATGCTGCGACAGTGTCTTGTGTTATCACGGGATGAACAAAGACATTCAAAAAGTGGATAGCGAGAATACCGCTCCGAGTAAGCACGCATGACCAGTGACCACGCAGAACATAAAAAAAATGATTGCTCCACAATTTGAAGGACGATATGTGGCACGTCAACATTGGATACTCAGAGGATGCCCTGGATAGAGCTAAATGAAGACAAGCATGCAAAATAGCTGACCCTGCACCGACGCGTGTCACAAGGAAGATGACTAATTTGATCACAAATTGATTGTGATGTCATCACATTTTCTGATATGTTTAATTGCATGGCTTTCTTTGGTTTAATTCAAAAAAGGGTCATTGGAAAAAAGTGCAACTATACATACAATTCACTGCAGTTTCCATCTGAAATTAACACTAGTGGCAGCAAAACACCAACAAAAGACATATTATCAAATAATAAAGACTTCCTTTTGTGTGGCTCCTTGCACAGTACTACTTTATGACCTCAAAACACCTTTACCATATTCATGATGTGTAAACTAATACATTTTGACATTTGAATCATGTAATAAGCTCCATTTGTATGGCTTCTTCACATATTAAACTTGCTTGGTTGCTTACCCGCGAGTGAGTGAATATTAACATTTATTTTTTGATATATTTACAGTAGGAAATTTACAAAATATCTTCATGGAACATTATCTTTACTTAATATCCTAACAATTTTTTTGCATAAAAGAAAAATGGATCATTTTTACCCATACAATTTATTGTTGTATGTATAATACCCGTGCGACTTTTGACTGGTTTTGTGTTTCAGGGTCACATTTGAATTAAGCAAGCATGATCATTCTTGTCGAGCTTATTTTGAATAATGTATTTCAAATAGTTTTGGGTGTTTTGACTTTCTCTCATTCAAGTATGAGCTGTACTTCCCTTTGCCTAAAGCCTATACTGTAGGCTTGCCGAGGATCATTTCCAAGATGGCTGCTGAGTGAATTGACTTGCCCTAAAGGGATTTTGGCTGTCATGGATTGAACCTTCCAATCCATGTTCAATTAACCAGCTATGAAAAGCATAAATGAATGACTGCAACATTGTATTCATAGATAATTCATAATTTTAGCATGCTCAGAAGATGCTCTCCCACTTCGCTGGTAATGTCTTTGCTCCTGCAGCTTATGGAGCTGTAGATCAGATCAGTATTTAGTGACAGGAGAATGAGGTAACAACCCAGTCATTAAATAAAAATGACCCTCCTGTAGCTCATGCCTCATTAACTTCCTCCAACAATCAAAGGCCGGCCGGTCAAGCTCCTCGAGAGGGTGATAACACTGCAGCTCCATCCCTAGAGACCTGATCTCTCCAGTAAAGGTCAATCATGATATCAGGAAGGACACTGCTTAATGCAATTGGTCATTGCAGGGTGGATGGACCAAATGGATGCATTTAGGCTCACAGGTTAGGTTTCTGACCAGCAGGGGCCTATACCATGATGCCAGTTTAGCTGGCTAGCCAGATATGTTTAAGCTTAGTTTGTGCCAATCCTGGGTTTTAGGTACCATTAAAGTGGTTTGGCTTTTAGCTGTATATATATAGCATATATATATAGCAGGCTCAATTAGAAAAATCAGTTCAACTGTTGAAACTGATATAGCAATATAAATGTCGATCCCATAAACCTTTGACTTCTAGTGTAATCAATATTTCCAGCCCTATGGGACACTTCAGTCAATTAATCTATGGTCTCTTCATGACTGACTTTATGCTACTCATGTGGGTATATACAACATGACATTAATAAAGCAATTTAGATTCAAATGCCTCTGGAAAAACTGGGTGCAGAGTATGTAAAGGTCCCAAGAACACAGAAAAACAAAACGGTTAACATGCCATCATAAGTCATGGCTCTCAGGAGCACAATGTGGTTTGAGGATGTCAACAGTCACCACGTTCAAATCTGATCAAGCACAGCTGCTCCGCTTGCATGCATTACTCCTCTAAGGTCCCTCTCCTCTCGTAACAAACACAAGTGTTCTTAGATGCTCCAGAGGCAATTTGCACTCACTGCAGTGGTTGTGGCTCACTTAAATGAGAAGAACTTAATTCCTCTAGAGAGTATTTAAGGGCTAATAAAACTTTTTGTGGCCCTTGATATCTCCAGAACACTTGCTAGTTCAGCTGTGATGTCTGTATATGTTTATACAGTATATTATTATAGTGTATATATTAATGTAATATCCTTGCGATTTGTATGCATACATTGAAAATGAGTTCAGACATTTATAGAGTTATTCAGAAAGCAGTGCTTGCTAAATACAGCACAGTTAAGCTTCTTAAAGTCCACATGATTGATGTGATTGTGGAAACAAAATATTAATATAATGGAAGTAGTAGTAGTTTCAATATAATTTCGTCTGTTGTTTGCCGTTTTCGTAATCCTGACAGTTTTGTTTGGGTAAGGCTAAAGCGCACGTTCTAGTATCTTCAATGCCCTGTAGATGGCTGCTGCGGAAAAAAAAAATGGTGCCATGCAAAATTGCAATATGTAATTGTATTACTTGTCACAAATATATATTATTAAAAAAAATGTAGTCAAGTCAAGTAGAAGATGCTAATATCTTTGATACTCAGTGATAATACAAAGTATCCAAAAATATACTTAAGTACATTAACTAATTATAATCATACTTTACACTGTTTATGGTCAATGTTTGGCCTGTGTCTTCATTTTGGTCAATTGAGGGGTAAACAGATAAACTTTGGCTGACGCCAACCGTTCCTGCTGATTGAGTCGTGATAACAGATTGTAGTTGCCGGACACTGTATCTGTACACTCGCAATGAGGGATGAGTGCATTAATCACTGATGGCCTTCAGCAGGGAATGCATTTTAAATCTGGACATGTGAGCAGAGTTAACGGCTTCCGTTAGTGTGCGGAGCAATGTAGAATTTCAGCCTAATGGGACCTGATACTTTATGGCCACTCTGCAGTAACTATTATAGCCCTCTAGCCTCAGAACAAACTGAGTTATACCTTGTCAGACTGTTTGTCATCTTGTATGTCTGATACAGGTCCAGAAATGACATGACATAGGTTTAGATTTTAAGCTGATATTTTTGTTTCTAATCATCAGATTGCACAAAAGTAGCCACAACACTGGCTAACATAAAAAAAAAAAAAAAAAAAAAAAACAATTTATAAAACCTCTATGCCAGAGATTAGACAGGGTTACATAGGTTAATTAAATCGCTATTGCATAGCTTAATTAAATTGCTAATTAACATACAGACATAGGTAGTAAATTTTTTAGGGCAATTGAGATGTTATCTGTCCATGATGTTAGTAGTCAATCCGCACATGGAGTATATTTTTAATAATTTCACCACTTTGATTTGAGCATAGGTTCCTAACAACAAAAATGTAAATCTATTAAAATATCCCAGGTGTTTCTTCATTTTTCTTTCTCTAATCAAATTATTTTGAAGAAAGCATGTTTTCTTGGGAATGTTGTTGCAATTTTTTTTCTTTTTCCTTCTTCTGTCTTATCACTTTCCATCTTTACTCCCTTTTTAATATTAAACTGAGAAAATGTACCACTTAAAGGAAAAAATAAGTTGATTTTAAATTTCATGAAATCAGCACATCTCAAAAAAATTGGGACAAGGTCATGTTTACCACTGTGTGGCATCCCCTCTTCTTTTTATAACAGTCTGCAAATGTCTGGGGACTGAGGAGACAAGTTGCTCAAGTTTAAGAATAGGAATGTTGTCCCATTCTAATAAAAGCTTTTAGTTGCTCATCTGTCTTACATTTAATCATTTAGCAGACGCTTTTATCCAAAGTGACTTACGAAAAAGGGGAAAGCAATAGAAGCAACGAAACAAACAAGGCCAACAACCTGTAGGAGCTGTAAGAAGTTAATTAACCATTGTACACAATTTTTTTTTTTTTTGGACAAACAAAATTTAAAAGGATAGTTAAGTGCTATTTTTTTATTGTTCAGGTGTAATTGGAAAAGATGTGTCTTAAGATGTTTTTTTTTTTTTTTTTAAATAGCTACAGACTCAGCAGCAAGAATTGAGATCGGCAGTTCATTCCACTGGGTGGGAACGGTCCAGGAAAATGTCTGTAAGTGATTTCATGCCTCTTTGGGATGGAACCACAAGGCGACGCTCACTCACAGAACGCAAGCTTCTGGAGGGTGTGTAAGTCTGAGCAAGCGAGTTTAGGTATATTGGTGCAGAGCCAGTGGTTACTTTGTAGGCAAGCACCAGTGCCTTGAATTTGATGCGAGCAGCCATTGGCAACCAGTGCAGTCTGGTGAAGAGAGGCGTGATGTGCGCTCTCTTCGGTTAATTAAAGACCACTCTCGACGCTGTATTCTGGATCAGCTTGATAGTGCATACTGTAAGGCCAGCTAGAAGAACATTACAATAGTCCAGTCTGGAGAGAACAAGAGCTTGAACTTGGAGTTGTGCAGCCTGCTCTGATAGGAAGGGTCTAATCTTCCTAATGTTGTATAAAGCAAATCTGCAGGATCGGGCTGTTGCAGTGATGTGGTCAGTGAAGTTTAAATGGTCATCAATCACAACTCCAAGGTTCCTGTCTGTCCTAGATGGAGTTATGGTTGATGAACCAAGCTGAATGGGGAAATTTCGATGAAGTGCTAGGTTGGTTGAGACAAGTAATTCTGTCTTTGCAAGATTGAGTTGAAGGTGATGCTCCTTCATCCAGTCAGAAATGTCTGTCAGACAGGCAGCGATACGAAGACTGACTGTAGGATCATCTGGTTGAAATGAGAAGTAGAGTTGAGTGTCATCAGCATAGCAGTGATAGGAGAAGCCGTGTTTCTGAATGATAGAGCCTAATGATGACATGTAGATGGAGAAGAGAAGTGGTCGAAGCACTGAGCCCTGGGGAACCCCAGTAGCTAGATGATGTGACTTAGACACTTCACCTCTACATGACACCCTGTAGGACCTACCAGGGAGGTAAGACCTGAACCACTGGAGAGCAGTTCCTGAGATCCCCGTCTTCTTAAGTGTTGACAGGAGGATCTGGTGGTTAACTTTGTCAAAAGCAGCAGACAGATCCAGCAGGATGAGCACTGAGGATTTGGAAGCTGCTTTTGCCAGTCTCAGTGCCTCAGTTTCCGCGAGCAAGGCAGTGTCAGTCGAGTGGCTGCTTTTGAAGCAGGATTGGTTGTCGTCAAGGAGGTTGTTCTGTTCAAGAAACATAGAGAGTTGATTGATCAACTTGCTCAAGGGTCTTTGCAATGAAAGGCAGAAGGGATACCGGTCTGTAGTTTTCCAAAAGTGCTGAATTCAGAGAGGGTTTCTTAAGCAATGGGGTTACCCGTGCCTGCTTAAATGCTGTGGGAAAGTTTCCCGTGTGAAGAAAAGTGTTGACAATATGAATGAGTACAGGAGTGATTGAAGAAGAAATGGCCTGAAGGAGGTGAGTGGGTATAGGATCAAGTGGACAGGTGGTAGGGTGATTGGACGTATCTGCCTCTGAGAGTGCAGAGAAGGATGGAAGCATGTTCATGTTAGGGGAGGAGGAGGACAAAGGAGAGAGGAGAATGTTTCAAAGAGTGTGCGAGAATCAGAGCAATTGTTGATTTTGTTGTGGTAGTATGTTGTTTTAGCAGTCTAGACATTTTCTAGAGAAAGAAGAGACTGATACAAGGTAAGGTCAGTATAGTTTTTAGATTTCCACCATTTCCTCTCTGCCTCCCTGAGTCCAGAGCGATGTTCACGGAGAACATCAGACAGCCAGGGGGCAGATGGGTGGGCTGGTCTGGATGAAAGGGGGCAAAAACTGTCTAAGGAGGATGTTAGAGTGGAGCAAAGAGTGTCAGTAGCACTGTTAGTGTCCAGTACTGAGAACTGAGCAGGTGGAGGAAGTGAAGATGAAACCATAGTGGATAGGCGAGAGGGAGAGAGTGAGCGTAAATTATGCCGAAAGCTGATCTGTGTAGGAGTGTGTGTAGTGTCAGGAGTCAGTATGAGGTTAAGAGTGATGAGAAAGTGGTCTGAGGTGTGTAATGGAGTAACTAATGTGTTGTCCGTGGAGCAGTTGCGTGTGTAGACAAGGTCTAATTGGTTACCTGACTTGAGAGTAGCCGTAGTAGATACTACTTTAAAGTCAAATGAAGTCAGTAGAGTGCTGAAGTCTGTGGCTAGGTGTTGATCAAGATGGATGTTGAAGTCACCAAGCAGAATCAGAGGAGTGCCATCCTCAGGGAAGCTTGAAAATAACATCCAACTCCTCCACAAAGTTACCGAGGTGACCTGGAGGACAATAGACCACTAAAACATGGATTTTAACAGGGTGAGTAATAGTGATAGAGTGTGATTCAAATGAACTGGCCGGTAGAGATGGTAAGGGATCAACTTTCCAATCATTTGAGATAAGCAAACCAGTACCCCACCCCTCCCAGTAGGTCGAGGGGTGTGTGAAAAAGTAAAATTAGTTGAGAGGGCTGCAGGAGTGGCAGCGTCCTCTGGTTTGATCCAGGTCTCAGTTAAGGCAGCGTACACTGTGCGAATTCGGACACTCAGGAGGTCGTGAGATATTGCAGACGCTACGAGTCATTTAATTTGATCATCGCATCAAATCAGCTGGTACACGGCACAACTGTATGCGCCGCGAGCCGGCCGCGATCACACGAGTTTTCGTGTTAAACACAGACACCGGAGCTTTCAATGTTGCTGCTATAGCTTCAGATACTAAAAATAAAGAAAAAATATGTGTGCAAATTATTTGTTGAAAAGCAGAGAACAGTAGCCATTCCTTTTAACCGAAACAACCAGAAGGAGAGAGAAGGGTGCACGTGAGAGATTGAAAGAGTGTGTGTGTGTGTGTGTGTGTGTGTGTGTGTGTGTGTGTGTGTGTGTGTGTGTGTGTGTGTGTGTGTGTGTGTGTGTGTGTGTGTGTGTGTGTGTGTGTGTGTGTGTGTGTGTGTGTGTGTACGCTGTATGTTTTCAGCCACTGAGCTAATAATACTCATAGATTGAGCCTATATGACGTGCTTGTGCATGATTTGGCAATAGGGGACAGTCATATGCTGGTAAAAATCGACTCCCCGAACTTTTTAAACATGATTAAAAATGATCGTAAGGTCGGAAAGTGCTCTTAATGTGCTCGGGTTGTCTCGTATTTCCTCTCACATGGCGCGAGCCGCGACCATACGAGCATCCACGATGTCCACGCGATTTCTCCCGAGAAAATTAGTTTGCCTGCGAGTTCGTACGACAGCAAAAATCGCACCGTGTACCTTTAGGGCCATGAGGCTAAGCTGAGAATGAATCCCAATAGATGAAATAAAGTCTGCTTTGTTTACAGCAGACTGGAAATTCCAGAGACCAATTGGAATAGAGAGTGAAGTAGCAGAGGATTTCTGTAGACTGCGCAAATTATTAGGATTGCGGCGTTTTGCGCGTACAGAGCGTGATTTACGAGTGCAAGTAGTAATAGTAGTGATTTGAAAGCACATGGTGAATACAGATCAGAGAACAGGCCAGATAGAAATAAGAAAACTGAACACAAACAATGAAATGGAAACAGAAATAATGAAATGGAAAATGATACTCAAGTGCCTTGTCGGGGTCCTTGCTCGGGAGGAGTTGCACAGGGAAGAGTTGAAGTCTTTACACTCATCAGTCTTCACACGAGTGCTGCAGCATCCGCTGCCGCGGACTATCACGCTATTTAAACTCACTTGAGTATCGTTATTGAAAGCAGCTGGGAACGCCCCCAACAAACACGTTCACACGCCGCGAGAATACACCAAAATTATACACACCACTGCACTCCACAGACACACTTATCCAACAACAAATGAACAAACAATCAAATGAGAAAAGTTACAAACACTTACAGAGTAGTTGTCTATCAGTCAATCAATGCTTCACCTCTCTTAGGTCTTCTTTGTATCTTTGCATCTTCCTCTTTATGATGCACATGTTTTCTATGGGTGAAAGATCTGGACTGCAAGCTGGCCATTTCAGTACCCAGATCCTTTTACTATGCAGCCATGATGTTGTAATTGATGCAGTATGTGGTCTGGCAAACACCTCCACTTCTGGATCATGTTTAGATATGGCTTCTTTTTTGACCTATAGAGTTTTAGCCGGCAACGGTGAATGGCACAGTGAATTGTGTTCACCGACGTTTTATGGATGTATTCCTGAGCCCATGTTGTGATTTCCATTACAGTAGTGAAAGAATATCAGTGGGGCCATTTGGGATTCCTAAAAACAAAGTGATGCTGAAGGCCTGTATGCCAAATGGGTGCCACACCTGTAGTACAGTGGGGGAAGTTTGGTCTGATTGGTCAGTTTGAATGTCTCAGGGTTTCACTCACATGGTAAAGGGATAGATAAAAGAAGATTGCAACTGTTGCTCTGGGTCTCTTTTTCTCTGGCGTTCTCTTCTAGGGGCTTCTCTTTGCTCTCTCTCTCTCTCTCTCTCTCTCTCTCTCTCTCAATCTCTCTCTCTCTCTCTCGTAACATTCTATACATGCTGGGTATGATTAATGGTATAAGTTATCATCATCTCATTCATCTAATTTGTAACTATTTTAAGTGTAACCTTAACCAGATTTTGTCATTAAATTCTTTCAATTATAAGTGATTTGCTAACTAGTTTTGATTTGGTATTGACTTTGAAGTGCTAACTATTGCAATACAATAGTCACATTAAAGCAACGCTCTCCCACATATTTTGCTATTGTAACTGCGCTTATTTCCGTTGTTGGTGTAAGTTGCAGTGGGTGCTTATAGACAAGAAATGTACAGTTTTCTACCATCTTGCTGATAACATTTCTTTAGTCGTTCGGCAACCCTGCAGTCAGAACCACTGTAGGTGATCCACCCTTACAGTAGTATTCCTGTATGTGATGCAGTGCCTTCTAAGTGCCCGGAGATCACAGGCATCTAGCATGGTTTTCCAGCCTCGACCCTTAGACACAGAGATTGTTCCAGATTATCTGAATCTTTGGGTGATATTATGCACTGTAGATGCTGATAACATTTAAACTCTTTGCCGGTTTTCTCTAAGAAACTCCTTTATGATATTGCTCCATTATTGTTTGCTGCAGCATTCAGGGAATTGGTGATCCTCTGTCCATCTTGACTTTAAAGAGACATTGCCAAGCGGAGAGGCTCTTTTTATACCCAATCATGTTATCAATTAACCTAATAAGTTGCAAATTGGTCCTCCAGCTGGTCCTTATATGTGTATTTAACTTTAACTCTGGCCTCTTTTTGCTACCTGTCCCAACTTTTTTGAAATATGTAGCTCTCATGAAATCCAAACTGAGCCAATATTTGGCATGCCATTTCAAAATGTCTCACTTTCAACAAGTTTATGGGATTTGGAAATTATTGCATTCCTTTTTTATTCACAATTTGTACGGTGTCCCAACTTTTTTGGAACCAGGTTTGTATTTTTTTTAAATCTGGTTTACCCTTTCAAAGAAATCAACTCATGTTAGTGCTTTTTCTGCATTTCCCTACTGTCTCATAATTTGATGTGCTTTTTCTCAAATGTATCGCTTGGCCTTCTTTCAAACATTCAAGGCTCTGGCTTGGTTGCTTTTGTATAAAACTTAATTAAATTAAATTAAATTAATAAAATCAATGGTAACACACATTATTGCTCATATAGATTTCCTTGCAAATAAATCAATTCATGATTAAGGAAGTGAGTGACTCCAGTTATGAAATAGTGTTAGATGGATAGAAAGAGAGTAGAAGAGGTTGAGGGCTGGAGTACCCATTGCATTGGTGTGGGACAGGCTCATGTCACCCACATCTTTTTTTAAAAAAAAAAAAGCTTCATGTTTGCCAGTACACAGGATCATGTTCAGAAGAAGAAGAGATCAGGGACTGTCCCAAATGCCACCCACTCCAGCATTATGCCCCTTACGAAAGGAAATATATTTACCAATATATTACTTGAAATATATTATAATATATTGTAAATACACAGAATAATATAGGCTACTGATGGTATTATACAATATATAGTCCTGTAATATATTGCAAAATATGCAAATGATTGCCGCTTTCATATATTTCAATATATTGGAGAATACAAATATTAAATCCCATGAATATATTGCCTTATGTATTACATGATATTTTCCAATATACTGCAATATATTTTTGTTTCGTAATGGGCAGCTTATTTATATTTGCATATAAATCAAATAAATGAATGAATGCATTTTTTGAATTTCATTCAATGTATATGTGAAATGCTATAAATCTGGACTTTAAAATAAATATCTGAATTATGCTGATTAAATGTTTTCTCTTTTTAAATTCAGAGACTAAAACAGATGTTTCATGTGGCAGAATTTCCTCCTCTTGTCATTCCTCAGTGCAGTAATACAGAGGGACACGGTGTTCCTTGAGAGGACTCTTTAAAGGGGAGGAAGGGAGGATGCAGCATATGTCTGGTGGATTAATGTGTAATCTAAAAGGACGGTGCACCCTCCTTTCCATGATTCGTCCTGTTCTGATAGTCTGATAGTAATTACCTGGAGCAATTGGGACTATCTCACTCACCTTGCAACCTTCAAACCTTATCCTGGTTTTTTAGGGTTGTTCCCATGACTGCAGCCGGTGACGGTACACATGAAAAAATCAATAGTGTTCCAGGTCTCTGCCATAGCCAAGCTCAAACTGCTTGTTCATGGTGTGTGATTAGGTTTTCAGTACTGTGGACAAGTCTTAGGCATGTTAGTATTTTTACACACAAAAAAAGTGCCAGCAGGAAATATTTCTGCAGGTTTCTTTAAGTTTCTTTTTTTTTGCTGCAGTTCTTCTGGATTTGGTCCAAGTTTGTTCTGTTTCTTCACGTAAGGACTCAATGATGGTGAGATCAGATCTCCGTGTGAAGCATATACCGGCTGTTGTCAGACTCCTTATGCATACAAAAATCTCACTGGATTATTGCAATTAATGGCAAAATTAATGTTTAGAAATCTAAACTGATATTTCCTACTGACACACAGCAACAGATATAAATAACTGGCTCAAAACCATCTTTGGAGGAGTGAAAATACTAATGTGCCTAAGACTTTAGCACAGTAGTGCATATAATCATATACTGATTAGCATATATAATACATATAATATATAAACAGATATATGATACATTTATCTTTTTTTCATAAACATCGGTTTTGTAATATTCCTAAATGCCACCAGAGCACTAGAAAATATTGATCATGTGTGACCTCGGCTGTTTGGCTCCAATTTCTTGTTCTTACGGTGTGTGTGTGTGTGTGTGTGTGTGTGTGTGTGTGTGTGTGTGTGTGTGTGTGTGTGTGTGTGTGTGTGTGTGTGTGTGTGTGTGTGTGTGTGTGTGTGTGTGTGTGTGTGTGTGTGTGTGTGTGTGTGTGTGTGTGTGTGTGTGTTCAAGTGGAAGCACAATCAATAACTGAATAAAAGTAATATATTTTCTAGTCCTTGTACAAAAAAACAAAACAAAAAACCAATAATATCACTCATATTTACAGTGCATTACACTAAAATTGCAACGTGCATTTTCCACCTTTTTTCAATTTTACATGTTTTGAACATCTGAGGTTAATCTCAGCCAGGAGGGCGAGCACTAGCAATAAGATTATGTTATTAAACTAAGCACAATACTAAAGGCATCCTCTTAGATTTTCACTTTTTTAACACATTAATTTGGAGTTCACTGACCAGAAATATATTCTAAATAGACTGATTCTTTCCCTAAATTTGGGATACACAGAGTGATTCCCACGAGGCAGCAGGGCATGTTGAATGACTGCAGGCAAGCCATTAGCAGGTCAAAAGTAGCAGCATCATAGGCATATAACACACACCTTTCTGACCATTCTGAATATGTGAACTACAAACACATTCTCACATGCACATTCTGAAGTGTGCTTAAGAACAGCATGGGTCAAATTGTGTGTCTGAGCTGACAACACTAGTATGAGTATGTGAGGTTAAGTGAGTGTACTGGGGGGGGGGGGGGGGGGGGGTTGTCTCTGTGGACCTTATTAGAGATTGACTGCCTTTCCCTCTCCCTGTCTAACTGGACAGACATCTCCTCCATACCTCTTGTTCCAGATATTTCAGCCATCAGCATTTTAGCAGGGGTGCACACCATATTCCTGTGCCTCAGTGCATCACCTCATGTGAGTTTACAAAGAAATTCTGGCTCAGCAAATGTTGTTTATTTTTTCAATATTACTGCAGCATATAAGGAATACCCAGCATTCATTCACCAGAAAGTAAGTACTTCTGCCATGTTAATCTGACTTGTGACTGGTGAATGCTTTGGAGGCAAAAAAAAAAAAAAAAAAAAAAAAAACAAGATATTGTAGAAGTAGCCTGTGCTGTATTTTCAGACTTTTAAAACTCATTGTGTGAGGAAATTCACTGACAATATATTCTAGAAGTTAGCTGTTAACTCAAGACCAGATGAGAGCAATGAGCTGCAGACTGGATCACTGAAATGCAAGTAACAGATCACTGAATTAATGAGTTGAAATATCTTATTACGTAACTGATTCAGTGAGCCAAACTCATGAAATGGATCACTGAATCAGTGAGTTGAGCGTGAGAACTGTAACCTTTAGTCAGTAAGCTGAACTTGTGAATTGGATCACTGAGGCATTAAGTTGCATTCGAGAATGAGAGAATTGGGTCAGTGAACAACTTGTGAATCAGATAATTGAATCAGTTTATGAAGTGGATCATTAATCAGCAAAGTGGATCTTCAGAACTGGATTATTGAGTTGAACTCGAGAAACAGTCACACAGATCCAGTCCAGTCAGTCCCCGGTTGCATAAAGCACCGTAAGTCTAATTTTCCCTTAAAATTTCCCATACTCTATGTTTCTTTTAAACTTAAGGGTGTTGCAGAAAGTATCCTTTAATACTCAGTTCAATCCAAAACTTCTAACGAGACCACAAATTGTAATTATTATCATAAACATTGATAAACAGAAGCATAAACCCTTGGTTCTTGAGCATTCACGAATCTTTGAACCTGAATCATTTGGATTACTTTTATGTCTTTTAATTAAAAATATCTTTATTTGTTTTCCAAATAAGTCTTATGAGTAAATTATGGCAATTTTTGTTTTCCTTATCCATGTTATGTTGTTTTCTGTGAAAACTTTCCGCTGTCTGTTATAACAAATAAAGTGTTCATGGCAACAATACAATTTTATAACGGCAAAACCCAGATTGCTGTTGTGAAACAGTTTCCCTTGAAACACTCTTGATTTATTCCCTAGGCTAAGAGGAAATCATGCCTTAAGTCTCATATTTAAAGGAAAAACTTAATGTGCTTTATGCAACCGGGCACAGATCATTGAGTCAGTGGATTGAACTTGAGAAATGAAGACTCAGAGACTTGGCAAATAGTGGGCAATAGTCAGTAAAGTGAATAAATTATACTGGTTTTATATATATATGTATATATATATATGTGTGTGTGTGTGTGTGTGTGTGTGTGTGTGTGTGTGTGTGTGTGTGTGTGTGTGTGTGTGTGTGTGTGTGTGTGTGTGTGTGTGTGTGTGTGTGTGTGTGTGTGTGTGTGTGTGTGTGTGTGATTATACTGATTGGACTTGATTAGGAAAGCCACACACCTGTCTAAATAAGACCTTACAGCTCACAGTGCATGTCAGAGCAAATGAGAATTACGAGGCCAAAGGAACTGCCTGAAGAGCTCAAAGACAGAATTGTAGCAAAAACATTGTTGCTGCACTTAAGGTTCCTAAGAGCACAGTGGCATCCATAATCCTTAAATGGAAGACATTTGGCTAAGCTCCAGAGATGCAGTTGGAAGATGGGAGAAAGTTATAGAAAGTCAACCATCACTGCAGCCCTTCACCAGTTGGGGCTTTATGGCAGATTGGCCTGATGGAAGCCTCTCCTCAGTGCAAGACACATGAAAGCCGGCATGGATGAGAACAAGATAGAACTATGTGTGGAGAAAACCATGCACTGCTCATCACCTGTCCAATACAGTCCCAACTGTAAACCATGCTGTGGGGTGTTACTCAGCTGCAGGGGCAGGACGACTAGTTGCAATCGAGAGAAAGATGAATACGGCCAAGTACAGGGATATCCTGGACAAAAACCTTCTCAAGACCTCAGACTGGACCGAAGGTTCACCTTCCAACAATACAATGCCTCTAAGCACATAGCTAAAATAATGAAGAAGTGGCTTCACAACAACTCTGTGACTGTTCTTGAATGGCCCAGCCAGAGCCCTGACTTAAAGGTGGGGTAAGTGTTATTTCAAAACCGTTTTACCAAACGGACTTGGGCCGAGTGCAATGACAAACTTGTAGCCAATCAGCAGGTAAGGGGCATGTCTACTATTGATGGTGAGTAGAGAGCGCTCAGTGCATGCATAGAGTGCATGTCATTATTTAAAACACAAGACACACATAACAGACATTAGACAAGAACTAATATATGCTGGCTTTTGCTTGAATATGCTCTTGTGTCATGTTTGCTTGTTTGTTCATTTGCAATCCTATTGTTGTTCACTTCAGCGATGATAAAGACCCATTCATTTCCACACAGCATGGAGCATCTAAATCCTCTCACTGTCTGTTTCAAGCGTCAGTTTACAAAATGTGTCCGACAAGTAAGATACTATTATCCTAATTTATGTTTGTTTCCTCTTTTCATGATCTATACCCTTATCCGGTCATAATTGTAATATATTCGTTAGTTGGACTGTCATGCTGGTGTACTCTCAGGTTTGCTCATAAGAACGGTTTGTGTTTTTGTGATGGAAGGGGTGACTTTTTCATTGAATATTCGATCTGGGTTAGTAACGCACAGATTCTGCCGTAGTCGTTGTGTGGGACGGAGCCATCAAATTAGGGGCAGAGAGACCCTTTTGGGGGATAGGGGCGTGTTTGTTTTGGTGTTTTTAAATAACAACAACGGTTCCCAGAAAGCACTTACCCCAGCTTTAAACCCAATTGAGCATCTCTGGAGAGACCTGAAAATGGCTGTCCACCAATGTTTACCATCCAACCTGGCAGAAATGGAGAGGATCTTCAAGGTGGAATGGCAGAGGATCCCCAAATCCAGGTGTGAAAAACTTGTTGCATCTTTCACAAAAAGACTCTAGGGTCTGAAAACTTAGGATCATGTGATATTTCAGTTTTTCTTTTTTAATAAATCTGCAATATTTTTCTGTCAATATGGAGTGCTGTGTGTACATTAATGAGAAAAAAAAGAACTTTTTACTTAAACTTAAATTAACTTAAATATAACAAAGAGTGAAAATTATAAGGGGTCTGAATGCTTACCGTACTATATATGTATAGGGGGGAGCAAGCCACAATGATGCATAGGCCTACTCACTAGCTGCATGCAATTACAGAACCATGAGATTAAATTAATGGCAACAGTTTATGCTCTGTTTTTATCATAAAAAAAAAAATAAGATTTCCAATTATGATTCTAAATGGCATAACACAAATCCCTATGCATAGTTATTTTTGATAGTTTATGTTTCTATGATTCATAATTGTGTCTGTTCTGACCATTTAAACCTTCAGCACAGATTCCCTGCATAAGGAGAATGCCATTATCTCGCTCAGCAAACCCAGACATTAATATGGAAGAACATTTTTAAATGCCTGCACTAACACAATCTGATAGGACAGACTTCCTCCGCTTCTCTTGCTCTCACCTCCTCTCCATTGCTCCGCACAGCCCTTCATTGATGTGACAGAAATGTATCCTCCACCCAGATTGATCTGACTTGGGCTTGAATCTGTGACATTTGCTGAGGCACGAAGCCCACTGGTAATGAAACGACTCCGACAGCAGTCACAGCTGGCTGGGTCCTGTGTGAGATGTACAATTGCACATTAGGAAAATAACATTATCACTTCTCTAAGCTAGACATGATTATAAGGTTTTTCACAAACATGGAGTTCATGCAGCTCAAGTGCGGCTGTCATTAAAGCAAAAAGGGGCCATGTGCTCATTCATGTTCAACTTTTCAGTTCAATCTTTGTCTCGTTATTGCTATTCCAGGGGGGAAAACTATTATTTTTTATTATTATTATAGCCTAATGTTTTTAATGAATAGAATATAGTTATATTATATGTAGTGCAAAATCTCAGCAAAATAGCAGTATCGTGCTTAGAGATATTTTCCAATATTTAACTTTTAAAATTGTTAAATTTCCTTCTATTTACTGTTAGCATCAGTCTGTTAATGGCTAATCGCTTACCCTCGTAGGCTTTCTGAATCAATGAACTCTAAGACGTGGAACTGAGACACAGCTGTACACTTCAGCACAAGCCTCTAATGACACTGGATTTGGTGTTTATGTTGAAGCAAGGATTCAATTTAAAATCACATTCAAAAGCACACAAATATTAGCCTGGATGCTAGCCGAACTTAGCCCCGCCCACAAAATGTTTAGGTCGGGCAGTTCGGTCTGGCCTCAATCCATAGAGGAGTTATTATCTCAGAACAGAAACAGTTCGGACTAATGAATCATCAGGGCGGGTTCTCCGTGGGGAAATATGGCGTTTGGGGGGTAAAATGTGTGTTATTTTGGCAAGGTTGCCTGCTAAAATCCGCACTCATGGGTCAATATATCACATAATAGTCGCTTCAACCCGTTTGGAACATCTTGACCAGCCCGCGGGGGAAAAAAACGCAGACTTGGCAACACAGGGCAGTTGAGCTCTGTCTGTTGACATTTGACAATGCGTCGCTTCGTTGCTCTGATTGGTTGTAAGTCTATCCAATTGAGGTCTTTCCTGGTTCGGTTGAAACACGCCCCATAATCACAGCCCAATGGAGCAGTTTCAGACTCATATTCTGACTAGAATTGAGTATGACCACGTCAGGTATACACAAATATTGCAGACAGGTGATAAATACCTTGGTGAGGGCCGTTAGAAGTCCTCAACAAAATGCCCAAACAATGATCAGACTCATTTATATTCACTATGTTAGCCATAGCATGTGTGCAGAAAGACAAATGACTTTCTTATAGTTTAGCACAGAACATGGTTATATATATAAAAAAAGACAGAACAATAACACTTAGTAGATATACTAATAGATCCCTATTCAAAACTAACATGTCTCCTGCTCTTCACTAGTGGTGCTGGGATGACGTCAAACCCCAGTAGATTCATTCGCCAGGGATTTTTACATTTATAAGTAAAATAAAGCCTGTGGTAAACATGCCTTGATGATACATTGACAGAACGCAAGCTTCTGCAGGGCGCATAAGTCTGAACAAGTGATTTAGCTATATTGGCAGAGCCCGTGGTTGACTTGTAGGCAAGCACCAGTGCCTAGAATTTGATGCATGTGGCTACTGGCAGTCAGTGCAAACTGATGAAGAGAGGTGTGATGTGGGCTTTCTTCTGAAACAGCTGCAACGGTTTGATAGTGCATGCCGGTAGGCCCGCTAGAAGAGCATCACAATAGTCCAGTCTGGAGAGAACAAGAACTTGGACGAGTTGAGTTTCATCAGCATAGCAGTGATAGGAAAAGCCATGTTTCTAATTATAGATCCTAGTGATTAACATGTAGATGGAGAAGAGAAGTGGTCCAAGCACTGAGCCCTGAGGAAACCCAGTTGCTAGATTGTGACTTAGACTGTCCGTTCACATATTTGTGCAAAAAAATGTGATCATTTTGTGTATGTTCATTAAATGACCTCTATGCTCTCTATGAAAATCTGTTATGCACATGCATGCAAACAACGGAATCATGGTCAATCATGGAATCAAATTAAGCTAGGTGGATAAACTAGGCCATTGGGTTCATGGTTCGGTCAGAGGAAATTATGTTAGCTGTACACACTTTTTGCACTTTTTATGTCGCTCATTATTTTGCATATCTCATTTTGAGTTCTAACCATTTTCAAAACAAATGCACATAATGACACCATAAAGTGGTACAGCAATGCAGAATGTGATGGTAATGGTCCAGGCGCATAATGCCTTTTCCACACATCTTCTTTGGGGTGACCTTAGAAGAAAGCTGTCCTGTTTTGAATTGCTAAACTAAGCAATGAGAAGCCCTGGCTCTGCTTTAGAAGAAATGAGTGGCTTGTGGAAAAGTATGGTGTAAAAATAGAGATCATGGATATATCATGACATTTCCCCTCCACCTGTCAGTCATTTCTGTGCTTGTGTGGTGGGTCATAGATGCCCGGGTAAAGCAAACATGCCACCTCTGATTGCATAAAATGCATGGGAGCAGTTGGGGCCTGACAGAAAGAGCAAGCATCGTGTGATAAATGCAATAAAACAGCCATAGAAAATAAGTCCAAATGTTTATAGGTTTGGTGTGTTCCAGAAGGAATTTGAATCTTTCAGCTGACTTAAAAGTAATTTAAAAGTAAAATCATTTAGAAAATTAGACATACATGTCAAACCTTAGCTGCCACACAGCAAATGCATGGCTGTGTATCGGAGGTTTTGCTTAAATGAGTGTCAGTTTAATCTGACCCAGGATCAGATGATCCAGATTAGGGCAGTAAAGCTCCATATTGCCTAATGCACTATGTGAACTGCTGCTACATCCAGACCATATATGTAATCACACCATCTTTTCTTTGCTCCAAATCATAGTACACCCCTGATCGCAGAGATTAAAGACCTTGCACAGTTTTCCCTGAATTAATATCATGTCATGCATTGGGTGTCATAACTCATTGTCAAAATCTCAAGATATTCACTGCACTTTATTGCACTTCTAGAAGTGCTATTTTTAAGGTAAGATTTTTTTTTCTCCTCCTCCCTTTATATATACAGGTCCTTCTAAAAAAAATTAGCATATTGTGATAAAGTTCATTATTTTCCATAATGACAATAATGAAAAAATGTTGAGATAGGAATTTTGGGTTTTCATGAGCTGCATGCCAAAACCATCAGTATTAAAACCTGAAATATTTCAGTTGGTGTGCAATGAATCTAAAATATATGAAAGTTTAATTCGTATCATTACATTATGGAAAATAATGAACTTTATCACAATATGCTATTTTTTTAGCTGTACACACTTGAAGGACCTGTATATATATAATCCCTTTTCCTTTTCTTTTCTTTTTTTTTTTACAAACATCCTGATATCCTCTGTTGTCCATTTTCTGTAAACAGTGTTCGTGGTTAATTAAATAGAAGAAGCACTGTTCTGCTTTTATGACTGCCGAGCAAATGCAATATAATTCTCATAGGAACTTTATTTATATTTATGTCTCCTTGTCTGCCATTAGAATGTCTGGACCTAACACATCATTCTCATATTTAGTCACTCCATTGAATCTCTGTATATATTATCTATATTCAGCAATTTTGTCATTTGTCACATATATTTTTACAATTACCTCTATCCAGTCTGTGCCTTAGGCTGTGTTCAGGAAAATTTGAATTTTTTTCTTAAATCAGATCTTTTTAGGCAGACTGTCCTAATTATTGCATGTGATCAAATGAGATATGTGTACAGACATAAGCAACCTATCCTGGGTTGCTGTGGTGACGACATAAAAAAGCATCCTGATGTAGAATTCCTCTGTCACAAAGGAAAATGCCTAAATCTTTGGACAGGCCATTTAAACATCTTATGAATACTTCAGGCATTTCCATCTCCAGTTTTGGAGTTATCGTTGTTTAAGAGTGTTGTTTAAGAATTGTCTAAGAGTGACGCAAAAGACAATTTGAAATCCGATTTTAGCCACCAGAGTGTCCATATTTTCTCTGTAAAAATCATATTGGAATCACATTTAAATCTGATTTCATGTGGTGGTTTTTTGCTGTTCAGACTTTCTGGATAAAACTTTTATTTTATAAAAGACTTTTCTTGCCTTAGTGGCGAGGATATTTTAGTGACAAGTGAATTTCTTTAGTCATGAATTGTCCATTTAACATGAATTCATTCAAAGACCAAAAGAATAACTGGCTGAATTAAGAAACACATACACTCATTGTTACGAAAGGTTGCAGCAAGGAATGGGATGAGTAGAATCGAATCGCATGATTTTATTAACAAAACCAAAACAAAATTATTGAAATGCTCGAAAAACAAGGAACAGAACAAACATGTACAAGCAACGAGAACAGACAAAGAACTGAAAGAAACACAACCTCAAGATGTTCCAAACCTTAATGAGTTTCTTTCTTCACAAAATAAGAAAAACACAAAATAAGATATATTTAATAATGTTGAAGAATGTCCCATTGACTTTTATACTACTTCCATGGAAGTCAATGGGGTCCATCAACTGTTTGGTTAACCATATTATTCAAATTAACTTCTCAGTGTTCAGCAGAAAAAAGAAACTCATAGAGGTTTGGAACAACTTGAGGCTAAGTAAATTATGACATACATTGCTTTTCTCTGAGAAAAGAACAAAGAATGGCACTGAAGACATTCTTAAGAAGGGAAGATGTGTTCTGAGCAGGGGCGTGGGACTGGGGGGATAAAGGGTACTGAGTAACCAGGGCCCGAGGCAGAGAAGTCCGTTTTCTATACCTACACATACATGGTACGGGGGCCCAGCAAGATGGTTTGTACCCAGGGCCCAAAATTTGGTGCTACGCCACTGGTTCTGAGTTTTGCCGACCGGATACGGTGAAAGTTTAATCTTTCAACTAGCTCTGGTTCGTTGTAGCGCGATCCAATTGTGTGCACGCTGTGCAGAGGGAGTTTGAAAGACAACCGTTTATCCCGCCAATAATGTGTCTAAGATGTTAGTTCATTAATATTAACTTTTTATTTATGGAATATCACCCTTCATAATATTACATATTATATTATGAGATGTTTAGTTTATTAGAATTTTGTTGTTTACCTAGGACAAAATATGTCTGCAGATAATCAAAAATACTAGCTTAGAAATTAAAACTATGTTGATGTCTGTTTCTTTGTGTGCCGGTTTAATGCTCCTGAGCAGTATTTCTCTTTAAGAGAAGCTTTTGCAAAGCCACAAAAACAAACAAACTGTCAGTTCTGCTTGAAATGAATGCTGATGGCTCTAAACCAACACGCTGCTTTCCTCTGCTAGCAGTTGCTCATTAATTTCAAAATCAGAATCTCTCTCTCTCTCTGTCTTGGTCTTTTTTTTATCTCTGTCCCTCCGTCTGCCTCTCACTTCATGAATGGACAGGTTGTTCTGTTGTTTAACAGCAAGGGCAACCTTGCTAGAGCTGTCAGAATAGTGAGAACGCACACTGGGCCACAGTTCTTCCTCTAAAACTCACAACTCCATTCGTACATTTTAATGCATGGAGCTTAGGAAGATTCAAATACCAGCTTTGTTTTTTTTTTCTTCTCACAAGTCTATGAGTGATGGGAATGGAACATAAAGTCCAGCTCTCAACCTAATGGCATGTGTTAATGACATGCCACATGGGAAATCCGAAGCTTAACGTGCTGATTAATCTTTAAACAGAGGTGGATAAAAGGAGTTATTAAGAGAACACCCATTTTAAGGATCTTCGTGAAGTATTAATCATCTTTACACTTATCTAATGGCTGGATTGCAAAGCAGAAGGTACGCAAAGATAATAAAAGGCTTATCGCAGGTCACAAGATTACTTTAAACCCATTATCTTCTCTGCACTCTGACTTTAGTCTTAATGTGGTATAATGTGCTGGCTTTTTTATTTTGGAAAGAAACTTTCATTCTGACAGGTTTAATTGACTTGATCTTGTGAGTGAATGGTATGAGGTGAAGCATCGATTGACTGATAGACAACTACTCTGTAAGTGTTTGTAACTTTTCTCATTTGATTGTTTGTTCATTTGTTGTTGGATAAGTGTGTCTGTGTAGTGCAGTGGTGTGTATTATTAGTTTTGGTGTATTCTCGCGGTGTGTGTGTGGAGGAGTTAGCATTTGTTTGGTCATTGCCACGTTGTGAGTGAGCGTTTGTTGGGGGCGTGGCCAGCATTAGGCTAGAGGTGAAGCATCGATTGACTGATAGACAACTACTCTGTAAGTGTTTGTAACTTCTCTGATTTGATTGTTTGTTCATTTGTTGTTGGATAAGTGTGTCTGTGTAGTGCAGTAGTGTGTATTATTAGTTTTGGTGTGTGTGTGGAGGAGTTAGCATTAGGCTAGAGGTGAAGCATCGATTGACTGATAGACAACTACTCTGTAAGTGTTTGTAACTTTTCTCATTTGATTGTTTGTTCATTTGTTGTTGGATAAGTGTGTCTGTGTAGTGCAGTGGTGTGTATTATTAATTTTGGTGTATTCTCGCGGTGTGTGTGTGGAGGAGTTGGCATTTGTTTTGTCATTGCTACCTTGTGAGTGAGCGTTTGTTGGGGGCGTTCCCAGCTGCTTTCAATAACGATACTCAGGTGAGTGTAAATAGCGTGATAGTCCGCGGCAGTGTGAAGCCCTCCTTGTGTGAAGACCGACGAGTGTAAAGACCTCAACTCTTCCCTGTGCAAGACCGACGAGTGTAAAGACCTCAACTCTTCCCTGTGCAAGACCGACGAGTGTAAAGACCTCAACTCTTCCCTGTGCAAGACCGACGAGTGTAAAGACTTCAACTCTTCCCTGTGCAACTCCTCCCGAGCAAGGACCCCGACAAGGCACTTGAGTATCATTTTCCTTTTCATTATTTTTGTTCAGTTTTCTTATTTCTATCTGGCCTTTTCTCTGATCTGTATTCACCATGTGCTTTCAAATCTCAACTATTACTACTAGCACTCGTAAATCACGCTCTGTACGCGCAAGACGCCGCAATCCTAATAATTTGCGCAGTCTACAGAAATCCTCTGCTACTTTACTCTCTATTCCAATTGGTCTCTGGAATTGCCAGTCTGCTGTAAACAAAGCAGACTTCATTTCATTTATTGGGACTAATTCTCAGCTCAGCCTTATGGCCCTAACTGAGACCTGGATCAAACCAGAGGACACTGCCACTCCTGCAGCCCTCTCAACCAGTTTAACTTTTTCACACACCCCTCGGCCTATTGGGAGGGGTGGGGGTACTGGTTTGCTTATCTCAAATGATTGGAAATTTAAATCCCTTACCATCTATATCGGCCAGTTCATTTGAGTCACACTTAATCACTATTGCTCACCCTGTTAAAATCCATGTGGTAGTGGTCTATCGTCCTCCAGGTCACCTCGGTAACTTTGTGGAGGAGTTGGATGTGTTACTTTCTAGCTTCCCTGAGGATGGCACTCCTCTGATTCTGCTTGGTGACTTCAACATCCATCTTGATCAACACCTAGCTGCAGACTTCAGCACTCTACTGACTTCATTTGACTTTAAAGCAGTATCTACTACGGCTACTCACAAATCAGGTAACCAATTAGACCTCGTCTACACACACAACTGCTCCACCGACAACACATTAGTTACTCCATTACACACCTCAGACCACTTTCTCATCACTCTTAACCTCATACTGACTCCTGGCACAACACACACTCCTACACAGATTAACTTTCGGCGTAATCTACGCTCACGCTCTCCCTCTTGCCTATCCACTTTGGTTTCATCTTCACTTCCTCCACCTGCTCAGTTCTCAGCACTGGACACTAACAGTGCTACTGACACTCTTTGCTCCACTCTAACATCCTCCTTAGTCAGTTTTTGCCCCCTTTCATCCAGACTAGGCATGTGCCGATATCAATTTTTCATGTTGCGATTAATTGATGAAGTTTTATCACGATATACGATATTATCACGATATTGAAATAAGTTGCTAAAAAAAAGTGTTGCCATAGCATAACAGCTTTAAGAACTATTTTTGTAAGAACAAAAATAACTGAATGTTTAAATACAATAATGCACCAAAAATATATACAGCTCCGGAAAAAAATTAAGAGACCCCTCATTGAGAAATCAATGTTATGTGGTCTCTTGATATTTTTCAGAGCTGTAAAAGTAAAATTTTCAAACAGATTAAATTGCAAAAGAATTAGGCTATAAAGAACAACAGGTAGGCTTACACATTACAATAATGTCTCCTTATTTAATGCATTAACTAAGATTGAGCAATAGCTACATTTGGTACAGAAAGTATAATGTTTTTGGTAATGTTAGTTAAGAAATACTGATCATTGTTAGTTTTATCTTAGGTCCATTAAAAAAGTTATTTTGATTTTGATTGTAATGTTATTAAACAGTAACTAAGAAATTAACATAGAATGATTAATTCTTTAAAAGTATTTTTCATTGTCAGTTTGGTAATAATGAATTAACATGTTAACTAATGAAGTCTTATGTCTCAAAGTTTTACTGAACAATAACAAATAATCAGAACAGTTCTAATTATTAGGGCATGTTGTAGTCCAGATTAAAACATAAAAATGTTTAAGTTTGAAAATAAATAGCCTATTAAGTCTTTGGTGCTGTGATGAACAACATTGAGATTACAAAAACGAATGGCTGTTTTAAAAACTACACGCGTTTTTTCTTTGTTTGCTGGTTTCCGGGGTAACTGCAGCATTCTGCAGTTCATCAGCGCCCTCTGCTGTCACTGAGCGGCACTTCAGCAGCACGTCTGGTTCAGTCATGTGCAAACGCACGTTGGGCTTGTTTATATCTGAGCGCGTGTCCCTTTCGACGCAGAATACAGCGGTGTTGAGCATTTATACGGTTGATGGGCAAAGTAATCTTGAGTGCATTATAAAAAAATTATAAATTGTTAATAAATTATTATTTACGATATTTTAAAGTGCCCACGATAACAATATTGTGCATATTCATTGTCGTGATAAATCGCATTATCGAAAATCGGCACATGTCTAATCCAGACCATCCCACCCCATCTGCCCTCTGGCTGTCTGATGTTCTCCGTGAACATCGCTCTGGACTCAGGGCGGCAGAGAGGAAATGGTGGAAATCTAAAAACTATACTGACCTTACCTTGTATCAGTCTCTTCTCTCTTCTTTTTCTACAAATGTCTCCACTGCTAAAACAACATACTACCACAACAAAATCAACAATTGCTCTGACTCTCGCACACTCTTTAAAACATTCTCCTCTCTCCTTTGTCCTCATCCTCCCCCTCCTTCATCAACTCTTACAGCTGATGACTTTGCATCATTTTTCACAAACAAAACATCTCTCATCAGCAACCAGTTCTCCTCACCACAAACTGACACGCACATCTCAACAACTAACACGAACATGCTTCCATCCTTCTCTCCGCTCTCCAAGGCAGATATTTCTAAACTCATCCTTTCCAATCACCCTACTACCTGTCCACTTGATCCTATACCCACTCATCTCCTTCAGGCCATTTCTTCTTCAATCACTCCTGCACTCACTCACATTGTCAACTCTTCTCTTCACACAGGAACCTTTCCCACTGCATTTAAGCAGGCTCGGGTAACCCCACTGCTTAAGAAACCCTCTCTGAATCCAGCACTTTTGGAAAACTACAGACCGGTATCCCTTCTGCCTTTCATTGCAAAGACACTTGAGCAAGTTGTGTTCAATCAACTCTCTGTGTTTCTTGAACAGAACAACCTCCTGGACAACTACCAATCAAAAGCGGCCATTCGACTGAGACTGCCTTGCTCTCGGTAACTGAGGCACTGAGACTGGCAAAAGCAGCTTCCAAATCCTCAGTGCTCATCCTGCTGGATCTGTCTGCTGCTTTTGACAAAGTTAACCACCAGATCCTCCTGTCAACACTTAAGAAGACGGGGATCTCAGGATCTGCTCTCCAGTGGTTCAGGTCTTACCTCTCTGGTAGGTCCTACAGGGTGTCATGGAGAAGTGAAGTGTCTAAGTCACATCATCTAGCTACTGGGGTTCCCCAGGGCTCAGTGCTTGGACCACTTCTCTTCTCCATCTACATGTCATAATTAGGCTCTGTCATTCAGAAACACGGCTTCTCCTATCACTGCTATGCTGATGACACTCAACTCTACTTTTCATTTCAACCAGATGATCCTAAAGTCAGTCTTCGTATCGCTGCCTGTCTGACAGTCATTTCTGACTGGATGAAGGAGCATCACCTTCAACTCAATATTGCAAAGACAGAATTACTTGTTTTCTCAACCAACCCAGCACTTCATCAAAATTTCTCCATTCAGCTTGGTTCATCAACCATAACTCCATCCAGGACAGCCAGTAACCTTGGAGTTGTGATTGATGACCAGTTAAACTTCACTGACCACATTACTGCAACAGCCCGGTCCTGCAGATTTGCTTTATACAACATTAGAAAGATTTGACCCTTCCTATCAAAACAGGCTGCACAACTCCAGGTTCAAGCTCTTGTTCTCTCCAGACTGGACTATTGTAATGCTCTTCTGGCTGGGCTTCCAGCATGCACTATCAAACCCTTGCAGCTGATCCAGAATGCAGCGGCAAGAGTGGTCTTTAATGAGCCGAAAAAAGCTCATGTCACGCCTCTCTTCATCTGACTGCACCGGTTGCCAATGGCTGTTCGCATCAAATTCAAGGCACTAGTTCTCGCCTACAAAACAACCACTGGCTCTGCACCAATATACCTAAACTCGCTTCCTCAGACTTACACACCCTCCAGAAGCTTGTGTTCTGCGAGTGAGCGACGCCTCATGGTTCCATCCCAAAGAGGCATGAAATCGCTCTCACAGACATTTTCCAGAACCATTCCCGCCTGGTGGAATGACCTGCCGATCTCAATTCGTGCTGCTGAGTCTGTAGCCATTTTAAAAAAACATCTTAAGACACATCTCTTCCAATTGCACCTGACCAATAAAGAATAGCACTTAACTATCCATTAATTTTTGTTTGTTTGTCCAAAAAAAAAAAAAAAAAAACTGTGTACTGTGCTAATTAACTGAGACTTCTTACAGCTCTTAAAGGTTGTTGGCCTTGTTTGTTTCGTTGCTTCTATTGCTCTCCCCTTTTTTGTAAGTCACTTTGGATAAAGGCGTCTGCTAAATGATTGAATGTATGAATATCACCCCTGTCTTCAAAGCCTTGCCAATCTTTGGATATCATCTTATTTGAATACCACAAAACATGGAAGTGGCTTTGAACACGTATACTAATATATTAATAGTAATGATGATGATAATAAATATATATGTGCCTGCTACATATTTTAGATACTTAAGCCAAATGTTGTACAAGATGCTTCAGACGACTTTTAGTAACCGTACCGGTTAAATTTCCCCAAGTCAGATTTCAAGACAATTAGGTGTGTGTGTGTGTGTGTGTGTGTGTGTGTGTGTGTGTGTGTGTGTGTGTGTGTGTGTGTGTGTGTGTGTGTGTGTGTGTGTGTGTGTGTGTGTGTGTGTGTGTGTGTGTGTGTGTGTGTGTGTGTGTGTGTGTGTGTGTGTGTGTGTGTGTGTGTGTGTGTGTTCCTTGTTTGGCAATACTTGTGAGGACACAAATGTCCTCACTTATATAGTAAAACATGAAAATGACCCACTAGTGAGGACATTGGACTGGTCCTCACTAGTTAAAAAGGCTTATAAATCAGCCAAAACATGTTTTTATTTAAATCTATTGATCTGCACATGTTTCTGTGATGGGTAGGTTTAGGGATAGGGGTTGGGTTGGGTTAGGGGATAGAAAATATCATTGACCTGATATAAAATCAATGGAAGTCTATGTAATGTCCTCACTAATATAGTGTTTTAAAATGTGTTTGCTTGCTGGTGCTCATATAGTGTGTGTGTGTGTGTGTGTGTGTGTGTGTGTGTGTGTGTGTGTGTGTGTGTGTGTGTGTGTGTGTGTGTGTGTGTGTGTGTGTGTGTGTGTGTGTGTGTGTGTGTGTGTGTGTGTGTGTGTGTGTGTGTGTGTGTGTGTGTGTGTGTGTGTTTGGGCTGGTAATCTCTTCTTTGGGGACAAGATGGCAAGGACCCCACAAAGATGGCAATATCTGAAATCCTTGTCCTTGTGGGGACATTTTTTGGTCCCCATTAGGAAAACACAACCTGGTCTCACAGAATTCCGTGAAATCAACACAGACCCTTAACCCAAAAATCCGTGGTAGTTTCACAGAATCGCCGACAATTCTGTGATGGGTTCACGGAAGAGATGCCTATGTAAGTCAATGACAGTCAGCATCCGTGGTCCACACACAGATTCCCAACACACATTTGATTATTTGCATTTGTAAAAGTAGACATGATTTCATGAATATTTATAGCCTACTTTTATATTTCGGAGCAACTAACTCCACTCCTACCTTAAACCTACCCACTCAAAATATAAAACACATAACAGGCAAATAAATGTACAGTCACAGTTATTTATTGCAAAAACGGACCAAAAACGGTATAATAATAATACTATAGAAGTATTAACTCATGTTGCATTCCAAGTCTTCTGAAGTCATACGATGTCTTCATGTGAAGAACAGAGTTGATCTTAATATTTTAATCGTTGAAATAATGATCGCGCTCCACACACTCACTCGTTCATATTTCCCATGATTCAAATGATACAGACGACAGATGACGCGATCGGTCACAAGACACACGAGAGCCAATGGCATTTTACAATCAAAGCTGACGTAATGACACAATTGGTCACGCGACATACAACAGCCAATGCTGTCAAAGCTGACCTGGCATTTCTTCCAGCGGCAATATTTGAAATGTATTAATATTCGCTGGATGAACACGACGTTTCTGATCACGTTTTATTTGTAGTTTTATTTGTAGTTCACAATAAATTGTGCCTGCCGTATCTGCGTATCTGCCTGTTTTATCCTGTTTTGTATAATACACAAATGGGTAGGTTTAGGGAAGGGATTGAGTTACGTGTTCAAAACGTGTCTGAATAAAAAGAAAAATAAATGTAAATAAATTATGCTGACTAAATCAAACTGACGAATATAAGGTGTTGGAACAGGGAATTGACTTACATAGGCATCACTTCCGTGAACCCATCACGGAATTTTCGGCGAATCCGTGAAACTACCACAGATTTTGGAGTTAACCCTTGTGTGGTGGTCATATTTTTGTTACTCAGCCAGTGCTCGTGGGTCTGGTGGACCCACTGCATTTTAGGGATTCTAATTCAACAAAATCAAAAATGTTATGTTAAAATACTCAACAGATTTTTACTTCATCCCAATTACAAGCAATATAAATAGCATATATGGTTAATATTTTCTCTTTACCTTTGTTAGATCACATTTAAGAATTGCAACCTCGCGTGGGAACGGCAGGGGTAGAAACAAAACTCACTTTTGTAGCTACTCTCTCACACTTACACACAATCTCTCTCGCACACACACACACTCACACACACACACACACACACACACACACACACACACACACACACACACACACACACACACACACACACACACACACACACACACACACACACACACTTTTTGAATTTCAAAAAATACCATTTAGTATGAGGACACAGATATCATCATAAACCATGTTTACGTTGTAATATCCATGTCATTATACACATTTGTGTCCTCATAAACCATATACATGAACACACACACACTAACAGCAGGCCCTGACAGGAGGAGGACAGAGTAAAGGTACACAGGACCTACAATTCCCACACTTTTATTAATCCCGGGTCCAGTGGACCCTAACATCATGTGTGTATTATAAATGTGTATGGGGGGTGTACAGTGTGTGGTCATTAAAAATGTTCTGATAAATATTCCTCACAGAAAATGAGCCAAGGCCAATGAGTCTCAGTTTGAAAAAATAATCATATCATTTTTCTTTCGATAAAAAAGGAAAACGGGTCCAACAGACCCGAACACCATACAAGGGTTAAGGGTCCGTGTTGATTTCACGGAAATCAGTGAGATCAGGTTGGGAAAACATCTTTTAAATCACACAGGAGGAGTTTTTTTGAGAAAGTAAAAACGCAGGAATGTTTCCTGTGATGGGTAGATTTAGGGGCAGGGGCAGCGTAAGGGGATAGAAAATACGGTTCGTTCAGTATGAAATCCATTACGCCTATGGAAAGTCCCCATAAAACATGGAAACACTGTGTGTGTGTGTGTGTGTGTGTGTGTTCGTGTGTGTGAGTTTTTTTTACTTCTGTGAGTGATGTTTCTAACACAAGTTGCTACAGCTACTGTAGCGATGTGTTAGTCACTTTGCGGAATGTGGGAGAAATTTGATTGGTGCAGAATCTTGGTGCTCTATTACACTAGTCCAGTCAAGAATATCCTATTTATTTTAGACCAAACAATCCCATGCTGTTTGGAAAAATCCTATATAAGCAGAATATTTTGAGTTGGGTTTGTTAAATGGCATGCCATTTTGCTGGGTGTCTTACACTAAATGCTTCTTGAAGAGTTAGCAGCCCCTTTGAAAGCACCATAAAAGTCATGCATAAGCTTTATGTGTGGAATTTTACTAAAATGTGTTTGCTTGCTGGTGCACTGTGACTCTTGATATCATGGCAATTGGCACAGTGTTTTCTTCTGTAACATGTTTTTCTAGATATTTACAAAGTTTATGTAAGGAAGAGAGTGAAATTTAGGTTGTTATTCATTGAAAATCATCCCCTCCGCCATGGCTCTTAAAACTCATTCAGAGACTAATTTAAAATTTGCCATGCCGCAATGCATCTGGAGGTGACAGTTTTGGTAGTGCAGGATAAAAGTCAGTAGAAAAGTCTTTACAGTTTAAGTTAACATTAACACTAAACATATTAAATGACAAGTCTTCAGATGTGCAGTTTGATTTCCAGAGACAGAGGGATGGTGTTGCTTAGAAACAAGAGTTCTGTACTGCTTCTAATCAGGGCATGATTCCCACTGTGCTTTCCTGTCAAGTCTCGGCTCCTGTGGCGAAACTGTGCCATTCTGTATGATCTCCCCTACTGGTACAACAAGAGTGTGATGGGTGGGCAACTTCACCTAGGACATTTCAGACATCGCTTTGTGGGTAAACAGCAGTGGTTGTGTTAGACTTTCTCATTGTCTGTTATTTTGACAGGCAGGGTCAAACAATGTGATTACAATATGAAAATTAAAATGATGGGTAATAATAGATTATAAGACATATCTTGTAAGTTTCAGAGCTGAACACTTCTTTGTTAGTCAAAGAAAAGCTTTTATAGACTCCAGGGCCACAAACGAGGCTGTGCTTCATTCTTGCGTCATTGCGCTACGAAACACCGCCTCTACAGCACGTCTAATCCTGTAGCCCCGCCCACCGACAATAAACATGCCGAGGAAAATTAAGATATTGCGCTATTTCTGGTTGTGGAAGAACACAGTAGCTGCATAAGCTTCCTTCAGATCCTAATATTAGAGTGAGTGGTTCAACTTTATTTTTAATGAAGTTCCAGCTCACGTGGGGAAGACATGTTCACTTCAGCTCTCTGCAGAATCGTTTGTAAACAAATCTCCGGTCGATGCTGGATTTGGATTGACAGTAATGATGCAACACACTTATGTGAGTAAAACGTGTTTTTGTATTTAATATTATAAATACAAAAACGTGTTTTTGTATTTAATATTTTAAATATAGATAGTATTGCATTGTTATAGATCGTTTTGGTTATATGTACGTGTTAGGTTTTTGCCCCTTATTCGTGTCTCATCCCAGGTTTCTGAAGTGGCAGTTGAATGAACAAAGACTCAGCGCTGAGGGAGAGTATCCAAAATCTCTCTGCTTTAATTATTAAACATAGGTTATATACATTGAATACGAAGGGTGTAACATGATTTGAACCAATGAGAGAGAGAGTACATCATATAGCTCAGGGTATAGGAATGTGATAAACAACGTAAAACAAATCTAAATATGGTCATCTCTTGGTCAGATATCCAGGCCTTCCTTGAGCTCCTAAAGATCTCGTAATAGAAAATAGCAGGGACCATTTTCTAACTCCCAGTCACTCCACCAGCACCTGTTCCTTATATGGAGTGGTTCCAGAAGATGTAAACCATACATTCCAATGTAAAACATTCAAACATAAAATACATCTTCCTCAGAGAGAGGGACAAGAGACCCTCTGACCACTTCTCTTCCATGCTGAGACCAACATAAAATCTATCAATACATGTCTTAACAGAATCATACCTTTAGCATGATGGACTCAGACACGAATGGGCCAGGGCTTGCAAAGCCCGGCAGGCCGATGAATCTCATTATATTGTTGTTCTGCTATTCTGTCTCTCTCTCTTAAGTGGACATCCTAAGGGCTGTGCACACACGTGCTTATATCGTCCGATCTTGCGGGCTATGTGTAATATAAAAATAATGTTGCAATCAATTGCGGGTGGATGAAAAATAAATAAATCATTGTGTTTGTTTGATAAAGACGTTTACGAGCCCTGTGATCGAGAAAATCATTCCGGTTGCCACTTCTCCCTCAATCTCTCCTCTCAGTCATGTGGACTGACAGGGAAGCTTAAGCTCATTTAATATGCAAATCTTCTCCAATCCTAGCTGTGGGCGGTTACTTCTGTAATGGCAAAATAATTAACTCCGTCGCTTCACTGAATAAGAGACAAACATTAGCCAATTATAATTATAAAGGTTTATTTAATAAAAAAAGTTTCTTGCAAGAAAGAGGCACGGTTGATGCAGCCACAAGGCCACACCAAGCGTACACTGAAGTCATAACAGAAGTCACAATCTCTTATACTGTTGACAGCATCCTCCCCTCTCAGTACATTTCCATACAGGCCGTTGTTTAAGTCAGGATGCCACGTAGCCCATGTATAGCTCATAGTACACGTATGTCATGTACTGCATATCTCACACCATGGGAAGGTAAACATATGGCTATACCAAGATTTGCATTTTGCCACAACACTCCCCCCTTTTTATCACATGTTGATAAACAAAGATTAAAAATGTAAATCATGGTAAACACTTTAAAAGATAAATGTTAAAAATCAAACTAAATCTAAACTTAAAGATTAATGCTAAATTTTATAAATGTAGAAATAAAATCAGACTTGAGCAAATGCTCTTATATTATTAAATTAATACTGATTAAATGAATCAAACTAAAAAAGTTAAAGATTAAATTGTATTTAAAATCAAACTAGTATCAAACTTAAAAGTTAAAGATTAAATGTTATTTAACTAAAATCAACCTAATTCAAAACTAAAGATTAAACATGATAATAAAATGACAATAACAATTACAATAAAATATAAAAATTGAAACAAAATACAATCAATAATTCAAGCAAATTCAAGTCACATCACACTTATACCCTTCATCTCTGATTTTCTCATAAGTGGTCACCCTCTCGAATTTGTGAAGGAAGTTAGAAAATATGTAAAAAAGCTGTTTTTGCGAGATATGGTCTCTATTTTCATAGCAAGCATAGTATAGTGTAAAGTCAGAAGAAACAATTAATCCAAGTAATTCCCTAATCCTTAGGGTTCTCGTCATTAGGCCTATCTAAGTCGTCAGTCATATCATAAAATTCGTCCATTCATTTTCATATTCATCATTTACCGTCACTTTAGCCATTTTAGGTGATACTATTGATGTCACCAGTCTTCTTATCAGTCCTACTACATATTGAAAAACACATAGTAAACATATCAATATCAAACAATTACAGCCATGATTGGCAATACAGTGTATCCTAGCATCCCTCTAGGCTTGCTATCCACCCAAACCATGTGTCATCAGCTTCCACAGGTTCCTTCACTGCCATTCTCATGTGATCAATGACGTTTGTGATATTACTGCTGTAATCTGGAATGTGAAAACAACATGACAGTCCCAACATTTTTCAAACTCCCACTTTTTCTGCTGTTCACATCTAACCTAATTCACTTCCTCATTCACCATTGTTGAAACATATTTAGTGCTGTTAGCTATTGCTAGTACAGTCCACGCCAACCCATTCCTTTAGTTTATAGTCACTGCTGTTCCCGTTTGGAGTGTGTGGGCTACTTTTGAGCACACATCAAGGATGCTCGGATCTCTTATCACTAGCTCTTGAAATTGTCTCTGGTTTCGACTTTTCACAGAAACAGTAGCTTGATATCTTTCAATAGGCTCTAACTGGAATGTTGGCTCTCTCAATACCACTCTTGGCAGATGTTCCTGCTCCTGTATCGATCATGGCAGGTGATGTTTATGTTTGACCTCTGCCAGCACCGACATGTGCTTCCTGTTGCTCTCCTCTCGGCTCCTCCTCCTTGGTCACTGCTGGGACCTTTCTGCAATGGCTTGCATGTACCCACGTCGCTCTCTCTGCGACCTGATGGCGGTGTGTGTCGTCAACAGCACCACGAAAGGTCCTAGCCACCTTTTCACCTTCCAGCTACTCCTCAGTGTCGAATCACCACAGAATCACCCAGTTCGATATTGTATAGAGGAATTTCTGCTGGCTTTCCCTGAGTCGCCTTTACCTGCACACAGATGTTAGATAACACAGACACAACACATTTCCTTTCAATAGTTCAACAAACACACTCTCACACAGATCTGTGGATGGAAGCTGTTGTTTACCCCCTTTCATGCCCATAAAAAGTGGTTCTCCAAAGACTATTTCAAACTGACTTAAATTTGCTTTGGGTCTTTTTCTCATTATCATGTACATTAACACAATTGGTAGGGCCTCCAGTGTCCTCACAGCATTTTGCCAATTTGTTCTTTATTTTGGCTCCTCCTTAGGCCGAATAGTAACTGCAGTGTGTTCTCATGTCTATTCCCAAAAACTGACCCACTTGTTTGATTTCCTCATTCACGAAATGTGTTCCGTTATCTGAACTGATCTTTTTTTATTTTATTTCCCACCTGGGAATGATTTCAGTCAGCAAGGCCTTTGCCACTGCTGCTGCGTCTTGTTTAAAGGTTGGGAATACCTCTACCCATTTTGACCACATGTCAACCATCACCAGGCAGTATTTCTTACCATCACATGGACTCAACTCAATGAAATCCATCATGATGGATTCGTACTCAAATGGTCCTTCTGCCGGTGGGTGTGATGCCAAAGGCATTTTTACTCCCCTTGCCACATTGTGTGTATTACAAATCACGCATTTGTTGCAAAAATTCGCAGCGTATATTGTAAGCCCCTTTGTGAAACACATATCTTTCATTTGCAGTACCATCCCCCCTTTTGCTGCATGGTCTTTCCCATGCAGCCACTTAGCGTAATGATGAAAGAAATGTCGAGGTAAACAAGGCTTGCCATCCTCACTCATCCACACATCATTCTGGACAGTGCAGCCGCACCGTCCCCACAGTTGTTTTTCCGCTGTCGTGGCGAGGGTCTGCATACTCTGTAAAGAAGACAAAGCATTTGTGTTTAATTCAGATACCAAAAGACACTCTGGTTCTTTTGGCTTCGTTGCCGCCGCGGCCTTCGCAAATGCTCTCGCATTGCCTGCTGAGATAAAATCTTTGTTGTTAGTGTGCGCTGCGCATTTACAGATAGCAAGTTGTTTTGGCAAGAGGATAGCATCTAGAAGAGAAGAGACAAGAGAAGCATTTAGAATTGGACGTCCATCAGATTTCAGAAATTTCCAGTTTCCACAACGCCCCAAAATCGCATAACGCGAATCTGTGTAAATCGTTACGCATTTCTCTTCCATTAATTTGCACGCTTCAATCAGAGCAACAAGCTATGCCGCTTGAGCCGAATAATTGTGTGGCAAGCTGCCCGAACGCAAAGTGTCAAAGTCGGTTGTTACCTCGTAACCCACTTTGCTTAAACCTGTTTGTGCATCTCTGTAAGCAGAGCCATCCACAAAGAGGACGTTGTCACAATTTTCGAGAGGTGTGTCCAAAAGGTCAGGACTCGGGGTACACGCCTGTTCAAGCACTGTTATGCATCAGTGGTGCTCCTCGCCATCTTCCTCCGTTGGCAGGAGTGTGGCAGGGTTCAGCACTGTGCAACGTTTCACGGTGATGTTTGGCATGTCAAGCATAATCGTGTGATACCTCAAACATCGTGTTGCTGACAAATGGTATGTCTTCTGTTCTTGCAGTATCAAAGTCACTGAATGTGGAACCATTAGTGTTATGCCAGAGTACCCCACAAATTCTCTAGAGGCCATCACGGCCTGCTCAGCTGCTGCCACCGCCGAATTAACTGCCTGCAAGTCTTGTACAAACCGCCATTCAGTTGGCTGACCTGTGTCCCTAATCTTTTCCCCAAGAAAGATAGGAGTTCGCACCGGTCAGGTGTCACATGACACAATAATGCCTTCTTTCAACAGTGATTCAAACACTGGTTCAATACCCAAAATTGCCTCAATTTTCAACATCATATTTGTCTTTTTCACGTGTGTGTTTGTCAATTGTGGTTACAATTCGCTTTACTTCAATTTCATGCTCACAGTCAGAATTAAAACCCCCCAATTTCTCACTGTATCTCAAAGTGTCATTGACCTTCCTCCAGTCACACATTCCCCTGCTATCAAATAGAGAGGAAGCTGCATTTCTGACAAGCTCACTGAAACCGCACACACTTTCTCATTCCAATACATTTGATCAACTTTCAAAAGGTCTTTTTCTACCTCAAACCATTTGTTTTCATAAAATTGATCCCTCTTTGTTACGATATGTGATGTGCAATGTAAATCATCAGGCATCATAAAATCTGTCTCATCAGACTGCATTTTATTTTGCCCCAATTCACAAATAGCTTTAGCCCACTCAGGTTCAGTTATATGCCATTTGTAAACCCATTTTGGTTCTGTTTTCAGAAAAATTTGTTCACCCTCTCTTACCAGCACACAAGGGTCTGCTATCATTTCCAAATTAAATTTGCACTTGATATACATCCTCAATCATTTATGATCTAAAAAATTTTAATGTTGAAAAACTTTTCATCAAAACTATGTAATTATCCATTCATTACATTCAATCAGCTCTTTACACTATTATTTTTCAAATCACTCTTCAACCCCATGTTATTTGCAAAACGTTCAAAATCTATTAATTAAGATTTCCTTTAAAGTACCCTTTATCTTTCAACGGCTCATCCATTAAAACTCTTTAGGTGTATGCTCCAAATTACCAAAATCTTAAACCTCTTGATTCCTGTCATCTGTCAGTGATACTTATCATTAAATCCTCACTAGACCAACTTAGCAATTAAACCACATTTTTTTTTATAATTTTACCAAGAACTTGCAAATTTCTATGGTCTTTATAAAGTATTCAAATTTGTCATTATTAATCTTTGGGGCTCTTTCTCTTGTCCCATTATTCCTCTATCAAATACTTAGTCTGTGACTGCACCTTGTGATCATTCTTGTTTAGGTATCACTTATCTCTTCTGCTCTGCACAACCCAAAATATTATTGTCCTCATATTAAAATCCCAGTCACACAGAAAGCCTAACAGCCCTATTTTCTTTTACATTAATTGTAATTCTCTATATTAATCAAATGTCTTTCTTCCCTTCTGAGGAAGCATACAAATAAAACTTTTTTAGCGGTTCTATTCTCTCGTTCGCCCTCCATAATTTCAGAATTGTGATGGCGTCTCTGGATAATTTCAATAGTGACTTCAGCCAATCTGTCCCTTTGTCTCTGCTTCAAGTCTATAACCTTTACTAATCCAGGATATAATTCAACATCATAAATGACAAAAGTAGTCATAACTACCCTTAACAGACAGAGCTGGATATCAGTCCACTTAAAGCTCGTCCCAATGTTCGTCTGGATCATCTTTTTATCTCATTCACTCAGAATAATTAGCTTCTTTTCAAGTTTTTTTTTTTTGTTTAACTTAATTATCTGTAGTGCTAAAACACTACACTCAATCAGGACACATAAATATGAACTGCTCACTCTCAAAATTTGCTTTTACTTGGTCTCTTAACCAGTTTCAAATTCACTATTAAGTTGTCTTTAGAAAGGTCAGCCGAGTTGTTGTAACAAGTCAGCTGATGCCATTGTTTTTGTTTTGTCTCAGGTTTTAACAGTCACTGTGCCATCTCTGCCTCCACAACCAGCCTCTCTCTCACTCAGTCTCTGTCTCTTACACGGATAATCTTTTCAACAGCCTCTGAGACTTTTACTCAGAACAAACTATAATATTAAATTCTATGAAATATTCTTTCAAGGTATATTTAGTTTAAATACCTTTTGTTTTCCAGACCTTCTCTCTAAACTTTAAAAGCCGTCCTCATCTCAAAGCCATCACCATGTCTCCAAATTATCCTCTGCATATCTAATGACCTGCAGGATTTAAAACTATGATAGAGACATATTAGTTCAATATCACACAGTTTTACTGATACCAGTTAATGCATTTTTGTTCTGGTCTCCACAAAAGTTAATGACAATCACCTCATGGTCTCAGCTGGCTCTTGAATGACCTTTACCATCATAACTTTCACTCAGGGTCTTCCCTGGCATTCACAAACAATGCGGTATTTGAGTGAGCGGTATAGAGGAGCCATTATTAGGGCAGGCCATGCTGTGTCCTGTCTGGACTCTCGGCCCCTACAACCACAGCGTCCCCCCTTACTGATGCTGCTGGCCTCACAGACATCGGTTCAACTCTCATACACACCTCACATAAAACACCTCCCTTCTTGGAAGTGCCCAATGGCGGTGACCCCCATGTCTTAGGTTGTCCCCCGCTGGCCAAAAGAGGATCTTACCCGTCTTAGGCGAATCACCCTCATTCACATTGGTCATCGCTTGAGATCTTTGACCCTTAAAATGGATCAGATGTTTTTCTGGAGCCTTGGGGAAAGTGCATTCAAGAGTCACCAGAGCCATTTAGTCTGCTTACTATAGGTAAAACATGGAGACAGGTTAATCATAACACTACTTAATCACTAAAATCCATTGTACCTCTTCAAACCTGCAACATAGCAGTGCTTAGAATCACTCTCAGTGCATCTAGCCACAACAATTTAAAGTTCTGTGACCAAAGCCATCAGTTCTGTACATGGTGGTGGCTAAGAGTAGACATGGAAGTTACTGATCATATAACACATTAGTCTCAAATTTCAGTTCATTTTAAAGTCTATATTTGAAAAACATCACATTGTTTCATCATGAATATTCATCATTGCCCTCTCAATGGCAATCGTTCATTTTTACCAAATCATTGTCTCTATGAATTATTATTATTTTGTTTATTTATTTTTTTTTACTGCTGCCCTGTGCCTTTATCTTGTGACACTGGCCCAAATATCAGCTTTGAGCTGATTTGGAATCAGAGGGAGAGAGACTCTGAGGCCTTCAGGGCTGGCACACTGCATTCTCATAAACACACTAGCTCTTGAAATATCTGGCTAGGAATTAAAAATTGTTTTCAAATTAAAACATCCTTTTCCTTTTAATTTTCTCCTTAGATTAAATCTAATTTTTATTTTTACATGAATCTATCAATTTCCACTCCAGATTGAGTCTCTGTTCCTCAAGTTAGGCCACAGCGCCAGTCAGAAATGAAATGGTGGGGGCAGATTCAGATAAGCAAATTGTTTTATTAGCTCAGCACAAGCTTATCTTTTGAAACCAAAACTTCAGCTTCTCTGGTTTCCAACATATTACTATAGTTATTTCAACAACAACCAGTATTCCAACAAGCATTATCAGAGTTTTGCAAAAGTGAGAAGAGCAAGAACATATTTATTATCCTTTTTTTTTTGTTTGTCATTTAAACTCTCTACAAAATCATATTCTTACAATATGTTTTATCATCTTTAATTTTACCTCATGATTAAAATTAAATTGATCACAGCTCCTTCCTTCCCAAAAATAATTACATTTATTAACCTTATTGTTATTTCATTATTTTCTTAGACAGAGTGTAAATCTCATCTCTGTTTCTTTCGCTTTACAAAGTTTCATTACAGATTTTAGTCTGGTGGCTTCATGTGCCACATTTTCAACACCTTATGGGTGCATGTACACAGTTACGTGTGAAATGGTCCTGCTGACCCTCTCTGTACTTCAGGAACCTTGCATTTTTCGGTCTGGTTTCTGGTCTTTAAGGCGGTGCCTAAAGCGGCGATTGCTCGGACAGTCAGAGAAGAGCTCTGGTCCAATAAAACATACAATGCCTTGCCATTAATTGTATCTTACATCTGCCTTTTATAAAAAACAAATATCACATTTGGTTTTCCAAATATACAATTCTTCAGTTACTGGTATTTTCCCTCCGGGGTTAAATGACACCTCAGCCATTTTAAAATCCACGAATAAGCTTTAACATCTAAAATTTGAATTTCTCTTGTTCTCGATTTTTTTTTTATAGCCTGTTAGGTTGCTGTTTACTTTTCTTTAAACAGAATTAAAACATTGCTGCCCATTTCCTTCATGCGTTGCTTATTTCTTTAAACTGTGGGCTTCAGAGCAGAGCTGCTTACAGCATTTGCTCTCTATAGTCTCAATCTTTTACCGGACTGATCACATTACTGATTTACTGATCATGTCATTCAAATTGTTAGCTCTAATTTAGTTAACACAAATTGTTATCCATAACTTAATCAAAGTTCATACTCACCAGCGATCTTTAAACATCTGTGGCTTCTGTGTGACGAGACAACGCTTTCACTTTCCCTGTTATCTGCTTCACATAGCATATTTCACGTTTCTCACACACATTTCCCACAACAGCTCTTTGATTTATCTCCCCTCTTCAACAGACTCTCAGTCTGGTGACACACAGCATTCCCTCTTCTGGGAATCATAATCAAATTATTTTACTTCCTTATACCTTGCATGCATTTTTCCCATATTATTTCTCATTTGTCAAAATACCGGTGTATATTCTGCTAGCTTTCTTTGAGATTTCCCCATATTGATAGTCTGTCTCTGTGATCTTTCACGTGCACGCTATTAATCTGTAGAACGTCTTCTCACAGATCTAATCCTTCACCCAGGACAGAAGGGTCGGACGCTTTTCCAAACGCCCTCTATGTGATTTCAATTTCTTCCGGATATCTTAACCCCTTAGTATCTTCCTCGGACTTGAATTCTCAAAAACTCGTTCCAAGTTTAATCTTCAAATATCAATCCTCCCCAACTAAAGTAGTCTCAATCCTCATGGAAATATCTTTACCACTGGCATGATTTAAATTTCTCCCGGATTTCTTAACCACTTGCGTGGTCTCAATTCTCCCAGAACATTTCAATCACCCACGTAACCTCAATTCTCCCAAAACTTCTTGATCACGTTCCATGATCTCAGTTTTCCCAGAATATCTTAGTCACGATGATCACAGAGTCAGGCTCTCACTATGGTTTTCTCTTTTACCATTAAGGTTTCCTCAAATCTTTTAACCCAAATTCTCAAATTAAACCAAGTTCTCAAATTAAACTCCCATTTAAACACATTAAAATTCCCCTGAATTTTAAGTTTGTCTCTTACCAGAAGCGTCCCGTTGCCACCTCGGGTTCTCTGATTCCAGTGGTCGGACCCTCCGGACCCCCCTGAGCGGTCGGCCCTTCTCCCTTAATCCTGTCGGGGTAAGGCTGTGACTCTAACGTCCAGGATGATCAGTCACCGTCCGCTCACGGGGTCCAGACGGCACACCCAAGGAATCCCACTATCTGACACCAAATTGTAATGGCAAAATAATTAACTCCGTCGCTTCACTGAATAAGAGACAAACATTAGCCAATTATAATTATAAAGGTTTATTTAATAAAAAAAGTTTCTTGCAAGAAAGAGGCACGGTTGATGCAGCCACAAGGCCACACCAAGCGTACACTGAAGTCATAACAGAAGTCACAATCTCTTATACTGTTGACAGCATCCTCCCCTCTCAGTACATTTCCATACAGGCCGTTGTTTAAGTCAGGATGCCACGTAGCCCATGTATAGCTCATAGTACACGTATGTCATGTACTGCATATCTCACACCATGGGAAGGTAAACATATGGCTATACCAAGATTTGCATTTTGCCACAACACTTCCATGTCTCTAGTGCGTCACGCCCATCAAAACCCAGCGTTTTGGAGAGTGCCTCAAAACCGGTGTAGAAAATAGCCTATTAGTTATGATGTTTTTGAATGTAAAAACCACATGAACATCATTACTTGACCTCGGACAACAGTTTTAAAAAAAATTAAAAAGCGAATTCATGACACCTTTAACCGTTTTTGTATTTGTTCACATTTTAATTTTGAATCAGGAACTTACAGGGCGAGCATATGTATTTATTTATTCATGAAGATAACCGATGAACAGAGACTGTTTTTCCCACACTGAGGCCACTAAATCACAACCTTTGTACATGAACAGGCAAATATGAACCAAGCGACGTGAACAAAAACAAAAAAAATTTTTACTGAACTAAACTCAATCGACTTTTTGCCTGGACTCAAACCTTCCTCCTGGTCCGCATGGACTTCTGAGTAGCCAAACACTGCAAGACAGATGTAGAGGCAGATGTCATTAGATTTTGCATCTTTATTTGTACATCGGACAGATGACTTCTCATGGCAGTTTTATTTTTGTTCTGGGGGCTGAACCTGTGCTCTGCTGCTCACACTGGAGCACACTCACCGCTATCCGGACAGAGGTGGGAATTACAGTTCTAAGTTACTATAGATCACCAACAGTGTAATCTGTCAAAATAACGGATGGCCTTCAGACTTTTGTCACCGCTAACAAAATTAAATCAATGATGGAAAGTATTTGGTTAACTTACGTGACCTCTAGTACAAAGCGACCTCCTGTTGTGTATGGAAACCCTCTTCTACTTTATAATAAACCAGTTTTCCTTTGTTTCTCCTCTAAATAAAATTAGATTGATTTACTTTATCAATATATATATATAGCATTTTACATGGAGCATTAAAGCTTCTGTAACTTTTCATGATATGAAAATTAAGCTTGTTAACCAGAATTGAGAACCGCTGCTCAGTTAGACATTTCTCCACTAACTCTCTTTATTCAATGATGACAGCTATCCCATTATACTGTCAAATATGGAAAGCCTTTCAAACTTTTCTCCACTGTCTCTTGCACAAATGCCTTTTTTTTGATGGATTGTTTCTTGTCATGTATCAAATGTTCACCCTAAATGGAAAACTTTGTAATCATTCACTTTCTCATGTTGTTCTTGTACTTTCTTCTCTTTAACCAAAAAATAAATAAATAAATAAAATGACCTTAGTGACCCTGGTTGTTAAGCTCCGAAAATGACTAAAAGCACCAAATGGCAAGTCATCCATATGACTTGTGTACTATATCTTTAAAACTATAAAAGGATGCTTTCAAAATCAAATACTCTCTGAGTAGTTACACTTTAAAATGTGCTGGGTTAAAAACAACCCAAGTTGGGTTGAAAATGGACAAACTCAGAAATTGGGTTGTTTTAATGGGTCTGTTTTCTTTGTTCAAACAACCCAATTTATGGGTTTGTCCATTTTCAACCCAACTTGGGTTCTTTTTAACCCAGTGTATACTGCCTTTATTAAGTCATTAATTTGCAACTGTCAAATAAGTAGTCTATGTCTAGAAGTAGGAATGTGTGTAGTATAAATGTAATCCAGAAGTAGCCAACTACATTCTTGTGACCTTCAAGAGTCAATTGCGTCAATTCACTGCCTTTAATAAAAAATAATCTCCTGTGGCCTTGCGGTATAGAAAAGTATCTATTGGGTGCGCATTTCAAAATCTTGGCAGAAATATTTTAGTTTACAATCTCATGCAACTCTCATGGAATGTATAAGCCAAAGTGAGTTTTTGCGTGCCTATGGTACGCAGGTTATCGCGTGTATATAATACGCACTTTATGCCGTATTATACGCACAAACGACCCACCTATATATAGATATAAGATATGTGATACGATATTGCAATTAGTGTGTAAAATCTATTTAAATTATATTAAAAATATATTCTTTAAAAACTGAGAATTAAACCATTTGGGTTTCACATTCTTTCTAGGAAAAAAAAGGATCGCTACAAACGTTCACGTTTCTGTGTGTGTGTGTGTGTGTGTGTGTGTGTGTGTGTGTGTGTGTGTGTGTGTGTGTGTGTGTGTGTGTGTGTGTGTGTGTGTGTGTGTGTGTGTGTGTGTGTGTGTGTGTGTGTGTGTGTGTGTGTGTGTGTCAGAGAGCACAAGACTGCAAGTTATTGTTTTCCGCAAATTATTGCGTCTAATAACTCTTTAACATCAAGCAAGTCAAATAAGTAACAGTCGTGCACACCTAAAACGTACACTTTTCACAATGTTGAAGTAGCCTATTAAAATCATTCAGATATTGCGTGCCGTTGCGATATGCATATTGCAATATGTACATTTGCAATATTTCGATATATTGCACAGCCCTACATCATAACATAATTATTAACACACTCAAATGCATCCAATATGACAAACAGAGCTGCGATGCTTCATACCCATGACTGGAAAGCAGAAATGGTGCAGATGACTGTGGCATAATAAAAGTCCTGCTGCTCACGAGGCATGTGTTGCATTCATCTCGCTCCAGCGGCCTTGCTCAGCTCCCTCAACATTCAGTCCTGCTCTGCTTCACATTAAAGTAACGTTAATAATCGCATTCATTTACTTTATTTCTACCCTATTGCAATTCTTTTCCACTGGCTGTGCGGCAAAGACCACGTCCCAAGATTCTGAGCTCAAACTTGCCATCATCAAACACTGCATCAAACACCTTTGTCTTGAATTGGTGACCTCTAGCAGACAGAAAAGTTACATAGACCACCTTTTAGTCTTTTGAAGTCATGAAAAGCTTTGTTTGAGGAACATACTGACATTTAAGTCATTATTCTCTGATAATCTCACTTTGTTACCTGTTTCCTAAAAAAATGCTGTGAGCAGATAATTTAGTCAGTGATTTGCGATTGAGCTGGTCTAAATTGTGAATCGAGTCAATCACTTTATTGCAAAGAACCTGCTAAAAAGAATGATTAATTCACTGATTTGATTCTCAATTTATAATTCATTGCAGCATTTCTTGAGTCACGTGGATTTTGAATGACAAGAGGGCTAGTAAATTAGGGCAGATTAATGTTTTTTTGGGGTGAACTGTTTGTTTAATAGGCTATACAGGATTAAATCTATATGACATAAGCTAACACTTCTTGCCCTGAGCTAATATCTCAAACTGATAGTGTTAACATCTATTTAAAATAACAGTTATCACATTCTTGTCATGTCTCTGTCTACGGGATGCCTCTGTCTCTTAGTGTGATGAGGTTATGTGTAATGAAGGGTCTATTTCATCACAAATAGTCCTTGAGCAACATCCACACCTTCTTCTGTCATCTTGTGTTTGCTGACATGCTGGGGACAGTTCCTTGCTTGATAGTTACAATATTTACATTTACATTTACATTTAATCATTTAGCAGACGCTTTTATCCAAAGCGACTTACAAAAAAGGGGAGAGTAATAGAAGCAACGGAACAGACAATGCCAACAACCTGTAAGAGCTGTAAGAAATCTCAATTAATTAGCACAATACACAACAATTTTTTTTTTTTTTAAAGACAGACATCTACAACAAACTCACGTCCGCAAAGTGCCGAACACTGGATTTTGATAGCTATGATAACAACCCATTAGGACTAAGGCTGTTGCCCCAGCTGTTGTCGTTAATGCAGATTCAGTGGCCCAATGGGTTGGTTTTGTATTCTAGCTAAACGCGCAGCAATAGCCATCTACAACAAAAACTCACGTACGCAATATACAGAACACTGGATTCTGATAGTTATGATAACTATGTAACATACCCGCCTGATGGCACAAATCCGGATGAGAGACGTAGATATGATCCAGGAGTGTGCGCTTTTGGTCGTTGCTGTGGTGATCAGTAAGTGCTATTCTGTATTGGTATAGTGCAAATGGAAAAGATGTGTCTTAAGATGTTTTTTAAGAATGGCTACAGACTCTGCAGCACGAATTGAGATCGGCAGGTCATTCCACCAGGTGGGAACGGTCCAGGAAAATGTCCGTGAGAGCGATTTCATGCCTCTTTGGGATGGAACCACGAGGCGCCGCTCGCTCGCAGAACGCAAGCTTCTGGAGGGTGTGTAAGTCTGAGCAAGTGAATTTAGGTATATTGGTGCAGAGCCAGAGGTTGTTTTGTAGGCGATAACTAGTGCCTTGAATTTGATGCGAGCAGCCATTGGCAACCAGTTCAGTTTGATGAAGAGAGGCGTAACATGCGCTCTCTTCTGCTCATTAAAGACCACTCTCGCCGCTGCATTCTGGATCAGCTGCAAGGGTTTGATAGTGCATGCTGGAAGCCCAGCCAGAAGAGCATTACAATAATCCAGTCTGGAGAGAACAAGAGCTTGAACCAGGAGTTGTGCAGCCTGTTCTGATAGGAAGGGTCAAATCTTTCTAATGTTGTATAAAGCAAATCTGCAGGACCGGGCTGTTGCAGTAATGTGGTCAGTGAAGTTTAACTGGTCATCAATCACAACTCGAAGGTTTCTTGCTGTCCTGGATGGAGTTATGGCCGATGAACCAAGCTGAATGGAGACATTTTGATGAAGTGCTGGGTTGGTTGAGAAAACAAGTAATTCTGTCTTTGCAAGATTGAGTTTAAGATGATGCTCTTTCATCCAGTCAGAAATGTCTGTCAGACAGGCAGCGATACGAACACTGACTGTAGGATCATCTGGTTGAAATGAGAAGTAGAGTTGAGTGTCATCAGCATAGCAGTGATAGGAGAAGCCGTGTTTCTGAATGACAGAACCTAATGATGACATGTAGATGGAGAAGAGAAGTGGTCCAAGGACTGAGCCCTGTGGAACCCCAGTAGCTAGATGATGTGACTTAGACACTTCACCTCTACATGACACCCTGTAGGACCTACCAGAGAGGTAAGACCTGAACCACTGGAGAGCAGATCCTGAGATCCCCGTCCTCTTAAGTGTTGACAGGAGGATCTGGTGGTTAACTGTGTCAAAAGCAGCAGACAGATCCAGCAGGATGAGCACTGAGGATTTGGAAACTGCTTTTGCCAGTCTCAGTGCCTCAGTTACAGAGAGCAAGGCAGTCTCGGTAGAGTGGCCGCTTTTGAAGCCGGATTGGTTGTTGTCTAGGAGGGTGTCCCGTTCAAGAAACATAGAGTGTTGATTGAACACAACTCGCTCAAGGGTCTTTGCAATGAAAGGCAGAAGGGATACCGGTCGGTAGTTTTCTAAAAGTGCTGGATTCAGAGAGGGTTTCTTAAGCAGTGGGGTTACCCGAGCCTGCTTAAATGCTGTGGGAAAGGTGCCCGTGTGAAGAGAAGTGTTGACAATGTGAGTGAGTGCAGGAGTGATTGAAGAAGAAATAGCCTGAAGGATGTGTGTGGGAATAGGATCAAGTGGACAGGTAGTAGGGTGATTGGAAAGGATGAGTTTAGAAATATCTGCCTCGGAGAGTGGAGAGAAGGATGGAAGCGTGTTCGTGTTAGTTGTTGAGATGTGCGTGTCAGTTTGTTAGTCACTGTTAGTGTGCATTGCTGAGAACTGAGCAGGTGGAGGGAGTGAAGATGAAACCATAGTGGATAGGCGAGAGGGAGAGAGTGAGCGTAGATTACGCCGAAAGGTAATCTGTGTAGGAGTACGTTTTGTATCAGGAGTCAGTATGAGGTTAAGAGTGATGAGAAAGTGGTCTGAGGTGTTTAATGGAGTAACTAAAGTGTTGTCCGTGGAGCAGTTGCGTGTGTAGACCAGGTCTAATTGGTTACCGGATCTGTGAGTAGCCGTAGTAGATACTAACTTAAGGTCAAATGAAGTCAGTAGAGTGCTGAAGTCTGCAGCTAGGTGTTGATCAAGATGGATGTTGAAGTCACCAAGCAGAATCAGTGGAGTGCCATCCTCAGGGAAGCTAGAAAGTAACACATCCAACTCCTCCACAAAGTTACCGAGGTGACCTGGAGGACGATAGACCACTACCACATGGATTTTAACAGGGTGAGTAATAGTGATTGAGAGCGATTCAAATGAATTGGCCGGTGGAGACGGTAATGGATCAAATTTCCAATCATTTGAGATAAGCAAACCAGTACCCCCACCCCTCCCAATAGGCCGAGGAGTGTGTGAAAAAGTATAATTGCTTGAGAGGGCTGCAGGAGTGGCAGTGTCCTCTGGTTTGATCCAGGTCTCAGTTAGGGCCACGAGGCTAAGCTGAGAATGAGTCCCAATAGATGAAATAAAGTCTGCTTTGTTTACAGCCGACTGGCAATTCCAGAGACCAATTGGAATAAAGAGTAAAGTAGCAGAGGATGTTAGGATATAGCGCAAATTATTAGGATTACGGCGTCTCGTGCGTACAGAGCGTGATTTACGAGTGCTAGTAGTTATAGTTGAGATTTGAAAGCACATGGTGAATACAAATCAGAGAAAAGGCCAGATAGGAATTAGAGCCGAACACAAATAATGAAAAGGAAGATGATACTCAAGTGCCTTGCCGGGGTCCTTGCTCGGGAGGAGTTGCACTGGGAAGAGTTGAAGTCTTTACACTCGTCGGTCTTGCACAGGGAGGGCTTCACACTGCCGCTTCCGCTGCCGCGGACTATCACGCTATTTATACTCACTTGAGTATCGTTATTGAAAGCAGCTGGGAACGCCCCCAACAAACTCGCTCCCAACGAGGCAATGACCAAACAAATGCTAACTCAACAAATGCTAACTCCCACACACACCGAGAGAATATACCAAAACTAATAATACACACCTCTGCACTACACAGACACACTTATCCAACAACAAATGAACAAACAATCAAATGAGAAAAGTTACAAACACTTACAGAGTAGTTGTCTATCAGTCAATTGAATTGCTCCTCTCACCTCTCTCCAATATACAGTATTCATGATAGTTTACTATACATGTATTTAAATTAAAATTTGTAAAGTTAGACTGATCAGGCATATTTTGGGTCTGTATAATATGTGTCTGTATTATTACACATATTGCATTTAACTAAGATAATGATTCAACAAAGTTAAATAAATGTAAACGCTGCTCCAGAATATAATTACTTACATAATATATGCTCAGTACACCAATATAATTATACGCTAATATTAACACTGTAATTTGACTGCTAATTACATCAGATTACCTGCATTTATAAGCAGGTAGCCAGCAGCCATATCACCCTGTAGCCCTAGACTGGTTTCCCACTGAAGCTAAGCAGGGCTGAGCCTGGCCAGTACCTGGATGGGAGACCAACTGGGAAAACCAGGTAGCTGCTGGTAGAGGTGTTAGTGAGGCCAGCAGGGGGTGCTCACCCTGTGGTCTGTGTGGGTCCTAACACCCCAGTATAGCGATGGGGACACTATACTGACAAAGAGTGTCTTTCGGATGAGACGTTAAACCGAGGTCCCGACTCTCTGTGGTCGTTAAAAATCCCAGGATGTCCTTCGGAAAAAAAAAGAGTAAGGGTGTAACCCTGGCATCCTGGCCAAATTTGCCCATTGGCCTCTGTCCATCATGGCCTCCTAATCATCCCCCTATTCTGATTGGCTTCATCACTCGGTCTCCTCTCCACCAATCAGCTGGTGTGTGGTGAGCGTTCTGGCGCAATATGGCTGCCGTCCGTCGCATCAACCAGGTGGATGCTGCACATTGGTGGTGGTTGAGGAGATTCCCCCCTTCAATGTAAAGCGCTTTGAGTGCCTTTAAAAGCGCTATATGAATCTAACACATTATTATTATTATTATTATTATTATTATTATTATTATTATTATTATTATTATTATTATTATTATTATTATTATTATTATTATTATAAGAATAATACCTTAAAGAAATAGCATTATATATGAAGTGAAGAAGTGAAGTGAATTGGCTTGTTTTATTCATGTTGTCAAATGTGTAAAACGTAAGATCACAATTATTATATTATCTTCAGGTATTTAATCATCTATATTATAGAGTAGGTATCATTGTGTTATTCAGCCTGCAGTAAGATCATATAAGCCCAGTGTGATATTTAATAAGGCTGTTTTTCAACACACTGGTCATTTTTCAGGGCATAAACACTGTCAGCTGGCAACAGTTTGTGATTAGTTTTGCCTCAAACTGAATCAATCTTACACCCACAGTCCATACTGGAGTCCAAAGAGAACTTCTCAATCTGATTTATTGCCATTTGGATTTCTGGTTTCAGGCTTTGTTCACATTGCAGCCACAAAATGGCCAGAAACAGTTGCTGATTTCTAGCAACATGAGAGTAAATTCGACCACTCTGTGTTTTTAGGTGGATGATTTCAGGGACTGCATCAGGTAACTGTAGGTGAATGTCCGATTATTTATTTGAATCATTTGTTCAAACTAGGGCTGGGCGATAAATCAAAAGATTAAATAAAAGATTTTATCGATTAATTCGAGTTTGTAGTTTCATGTCGATTTTTGTGAATGAAAATCGTTTTTTTTCTTTAAAATCAGCGATAAATCAAAAGATTAAATAAAAGATTTTATCGATTAATTCGAGTTTGTAGTTTCATGTCGATTTTTGTGAATGAAAAAAATTTTCTTTAAAATCCGCCGACGCCTTCTGGGCTCCCGTGATGGCTGAGCCCTCCCCCATGCGTTTGCCAGTGCCACAAAGATACACAAACATTAAGGATAGCGTCTAACAACTACATACAGTGTCATTGGTTCAGTTTTTCACAGAACTATTAACAATACCCCGCTGTAAAGTGTGTTTGAAGTCTGAACGGAGCTGCGCTCATTTGAGCTGCGCGGACAACGAATGCAGCGCGATCTCATACACGGGCCGATCTCGTGACAGACACGATACACAGCGCTGGAGATCCAGTGAGAGAGCGTTTAAATTCACCACAGAATTAATAACATCGCTACTGTGATCTAGTGGAAGCGTTCGGCGCAGAATTCTGTTATGAACCACTAGGGGCGTGGGACTGGGGGGATAAAGGGTACTGAGTAACCAGGGCCCGAGGCAGGGAGCGGGCCTTAGAAGTCAGTTTTCTATACATACACATACATGGTACGGGGGCCCAGCAAGATGGTTTGTACCCAGGGCCCAAAATTTGGTGCTACGCCCCTGTGAACCACAGATATTAGATCAAACAGAGCTGACATGGAGACAACATGAGCGAAGGTCAGGAGTTTCAGTCACAAATCACCAACATTCTCCATGATTTAGGCTACTGTTGTAAAACCACATGGATTTAATGTTGTTGTCATTATTTATCTTAGGATTCGTATAACCTTTGAAGATTGAAATTCAAGCACTTTCCAATGTTTTCGTAAGTTACACTTTATTTGTACACTTACTGCACTTATTTCCAGCACTTCAAAGCTCTAAATATCCAAAATATGCTTTTTTAAATGTGATGGTTTCTAAAACTAAAAGTTTAAAGGGGTCTTGTGAAAGAAATAGTATTTTAGTTAATATTTTTTTAATGTTTAATCCATTTTGTGGCAAACAAGCATTTTTTATTAAAAAAAGATATGCAGTGCCCACCACTATAACCAGCAGAAGAGCACTTATTGATGTATTAGCCATTTCCACTCCCTAGTCACTCTCATGAAAAACTAAATTACACAGAAAGCAAGAGCTCATTTTATAATAACTGAAGCTGTCAGTGTGAGAATATTGAAGAAAAATGGTAATTTATATTTAATAATATCATTAGCATATTATTAAATAGCATAACATTTAAATTTTCCCTATACTTTTTTGCACATTACTGTTGTTAATAAAAGTTAGTTTGATCTGCATATCAATTAATAAACCTTTGATATGTATACTGTATATTGCAAAAAATATGGTGCCCATTTATACTGTGGAATGGTCTGGGTTATTCACATGCTGAAAGTCGAATGCTGAGGAATCGATTAAAATCGTAAATCAAATTTTTTGGCAAAAAATCAGGGATTTTTTTTTTTTTGGCCATATCGCTCAGCCCTAGTTCAAACCGATTAATTCAATATGTGTGTTCGATTTACGTAAAGCAATGCTATGCAGAACAATCTGTGTATGTCTTATCAGTCTCGAAGTAATTTTATGCCATACACCAATCGGTCTGTGCAGCATCGCTTCAAGCCAAACACCCCTTATAAGTGAGGCATTAAATTGTGCATATCGCAATTATTCATTATTATTGAAATTATCAACATATTGTGTACATATCGCAATATGTATATATCATAAAGTAATAATGTCGTATTATGTTTAATGCTGTAATAATGTTTTATTCACATGTTTGTAGTTTCTAATCGAGATGGTGATTACTGGCATTTGCTGAACACAGGTGAGTAGGCCTACTAGATAACGGTGTGAAGGCTACTTCCCCAGCATCCGCCACTGCTCTGGGTCAGAGCCTCGCACAACCATCTGTGACTTCACCCTCAGCATGACACAGGATCTAAAACACATCCTGGCGAGCGTTGGGAGATATCCCCGGGATGATCAGGTACGGATCTGAGCCATTTGAATGCGTAAACTCCATATCAGTACCAAGATACTTAACTGCTGTCATGCACAAAAATAGTAATGCTTTAAGAAAGTTAAACAAAGTAAGGAGCTCATTTATAAAACAATAAGCCGGTCTGTCACAGGTTGAGGGACATTGAGATTTAAGCATAGAGTGTAAAAAAATAGTAGTGTCCACAATGACACCTGTAGATTTCTGAAGAGCATTTTTGAAGCCTAAAGTCAGCCGTTGCCATCTTGCCAGTGCATCATTCCCGGAATAACTGAAAATGGGCAAAGAGGAGGGATGTAGGTGGAACTGAGGTGCCTGGTTGCTGAAACCACACCTGCCTAGCTCGACCACCTGTCACTCAAGTGGCCAAGCACTTAGTTATGCAGAACTTTAATTTTTAATATAATTTAAATGGATGAGTTATAAAAAAAATAAAAAATCACCCCATCACAGTTGTCATGAAGGGCAAAATTAGCATATAGACCAAAGCCACTTTTTGTACCATGCTGTAAACATGTTTTTTTGTTTGTTTTTTCTGCTGTAAAGTCGGGCATTTTAACATGGGGAAGATGCAGATTTGAATTCCTTTTGGAGCTTGTCTCTAGTAGCCAGTCTGTTCAGAACTGTGGGAGAACTGTGATCTATATTTGAAAAAAATTGTGATTCTCAATTTATCCAGAATCCATCATTGCATCACAGGAAAGTGCAGGTGATCCGTCAGCATATTTTCAAGTGTCCCATTGACAGAGAGAGAGACATTGCATTACAAAGCAAGAGATCCTCCATTTGCTGTATTAAAAAAAAATAAAGAGCTGGGATAAACAGTGCCAGTTATTTTAAACTGTAATAGTATTTATTAATATTACTGTTTTACTGTATTTTTAACTAACTCAATTCAGGCTTGGTGAGCAGAAGAGACTCTTTCACATTACAAAAAATGTACAAAAACACACACAACAGAGCTCTTGAAGCTCTGTAGCACAAATGAGAATCAATGATGTATAAAGGTATGGTAACTTTTACGGTTACTATGGTTTTAAATTGTAATTTTTAAGAATGTTCACTATTTAAATAACTACTAAAAAGGAACCACTGATAGTAGTCCCAGAACAGCTGAATATTCAGATTGTGTCCTCTATTTAGACTTGAGAAGGCTAATCTCATCAAGTCCAGCCATATAAAACACTCATCCATCAGCTAAACCTGCATCAAAATCCTGCTATAGCCCATTGTCTTTATGTCCAGAGTTCAAAGCTCTCACTGATGTGTGCCAGGGGCATCAGAACATTGCACTGCTGATTGTCCATGTAGAATCCAGAAACAGTATAAAAAAATTAATATTTCAAAATTCCAGTCCATTTAATCAGAAAAAAATATTTTTAAAAAATATGTCATTGCAAAGTCCAAAATGCAAAAACAGCCTTGAACTGCATACAGCTACATAAAATGAAAGGCTTAACCCGTTTAATCCCAAATTTTTTCCTGCAATGTGAATACATGCAATTTACTCCGTAGACCTCCCTAACACACAAACATTATGCCTTCTTTGATTTTATGTTGGTTAAGTTAGTGAAATATTAGGTTTTATACTCGGTCACAATAGTGACCGGTGGGAAACAGTATAGACAGAATTCATACAAATTCTTCTATTAGACTTATTCACACATTTGAAACTTAAAATAACAATAACATATCCAACATATAAGAATGAGATATGATGAGAATTTACTTCAAAACTATTTCTATTGTTCATGATACAAAATTAAAAAAGGGGTATGAAAATTGCAACCCATTGAAATAAATACAAAAATCTAGGTAACACATTCATCTTCACTGAATAACGTGTCCGGCCAAAGAGAGGGGAAGAGGTGACCAACAAACCTTGAAAAGATCTAGGCACTTACATGTAGTTATTACTCCTAAATATTAGGAAGAGCAACTTTAAACACTGAATCACCAATTGGTAAATCCAAAATTGGGAAGTTTATAAGGTATATCTTATAAGGTTTATAAGGTATATCTCATAGATAGAGATAGACAGATAGACAGACAGACAGAAGTATAGACAGATAGACAGAAAGACAGAAGTATAGACTGATAGGCAGACAGACAGAAGTATAGATAGATAGACAGAAGTATAGATAGACAGACAGACAGACAGACAGACAGAAGTATAGATAGATAGACAGACAGACAGACAGACAGAAGTATAGATAGACAGACAGACAGAAGTATAGATAGATAGACAGACAGACAGACAGACAGACAGAAAGAAGTATAGATAGATAGACAGACAGACAGAAAGAAGTATAGATAGATAGACAGACAGACAGACAGAAGTATAGATAGATAGATAGATAGATAGATAGATAGATAGATAGATAGATAGATAGATAGATAGATAGATAGATAGATAGATAGATAGATAGATAGATAGATAGATAGATAGATAGACAGAAGTATAGATAGACAGACAAACAGACAGATAGATAGATAGATAGATAGATAGATAGATAGATAGATAGATAGATAGATAGATAGATAGATAGATAGATAGATAGATAGATAGATAGATAGATAGATAGATAGATAGATAGATAGATAGATAGATAGATAGATAGATAGATAGATAGATAGATAGATAGATAGATAGATAGACAGACAGATAGATAGACAGACAGACAGATAGATAGATAGATAGATAGATAGATAGATAGATAGATAGATAGATAGATAGATAGATAGATAGATAGATAGATAGATAGATAGATAGATAGATAGATAGATAGATAGATAGATAGATAGATAGATAGATAGAAATATAGACAGACAGACAGAAGTTTAGATAGATGGATAGATTGACAGAAGTATTGACAGACAGACAGACAGACAGACAGACGTATAGATAGACAGACAGAAGTATAGATAGACAGACAGAAGTATAGTTAGACAGACAGAAGTATAGATAGACAGAAAGAAGTATAGCTAGACAAAGGTATAGACAGACAGAAGTACGATGGATGGATGGATGGATGGATGGATGGATGGATGGATGGATGGATGGATGGATGGATGGATGGATGGATGGATGGATGGATGGATGGATGGATGGATGGATGGATGGATGGATGGATGGATGGATGGATAGTTTTCAGTTCAGTCTGTGAGAGAGTTCATATGAATAACACAGAATGACATAGAGGGGACATATTCTTCAGGGGACCGTCTTCATTTATCCGCATCCTGACAACAGAATAAACTATGTATTAATATAATTTCAATATGTATGTATAGATAACCCTTTCATGATGATATTTGCAAACAATTAATGAACTATTCAAAAATTAAATTTGATTAATTCATAAAATTGTCCTGTCATTTCTGTGCTTTCACATTGTCATTGTGTTAAGATGGCAGTACCAAGAAATAAGTGTGTGTGGTCACATGACCAAACTACACAGCAATGTTAGACCTGCCCAGAACTCATGTAGACATCTTAAATGTGTATTATAAATGAAAATTTGCTTCATAATAGAAGTTGCTTTTTAATACCACACTAAAATATGCGAGGAAAATTTACGGTCACAATTGTGACCGGTGGGATTGTTAAGCATTTACTGCAGTACTGCATGGATGAGCAAATTCCACAGTTCTCTAACGCTTAAGTCATTAATTTTCCATCACGGAGAAAAATGAATGCTCTGATTATCACACAGACTTATAAGTTCACAATTTAAACAGTTCAAAGAACAATTACATATTAATAAATGTCAAAAAGGTCATTCACATGCAGTGTGACCTCACACACACACACACACACACACACACACACACACACACCATCAACATCAAAAGCTTCTGCCATTTGCTGAAGTTCAGCAATCAGTGTAAATTTTAATGAATTTGTATGTATTAAAAGTGTGGTTGATACAGAGCTACGCTACTGCTAAGGCAGCCTGATGCAAGCTGACAGTGAGTGGGTGAGAACTTTAAGCTAAGGACCACATCGCTGTGAGAGTAGATGGAGCGGACCTCCCGCAACAGAGCAGTCCACTTAGGCATGCTGTCCATCAGCTTAGCAAAGTCGTCATCGAACGCCAGCAAACGCATGCTATAACCGTACGGTGAGAAAATGAGTCGGCTCTTGGTTTAAGTTCCATTACGGACCTCCTGGTTGTCCATGTTGCTAGAGCAGTGCTACAGTGTGGCCCAGCCTATAAGATGCAGTTGCAATGCGTGACAAATCTGGGCAAAGACAAAATGTGAACACTGAAGTAAAAAAAAACTGCAGTAAAACCAGTATTTAGTTATTCTTTAACTACAAATGACGTATTGACGAACTGGTCACGAGTTAGAATTTTTAAAAGGAGAATTTTTAAAGAGAAATGTTGGAGGATATTTATATAAGAGAAGAGGAGCTTGAGTCGGTTGCCCACAATGCCCAGTCCCAGAGAGGCGGCAGAGCTTGAGGTCATACATCGTGTCAAGGGTTACTCTTTTGGTGTAAGTTGACTTGCGTAAGACTTGTCATCTGCCGGATATGCTGGATATTTTAGTTTATACATTTTAAAATATGGATAAATATCTTAAACTTTGCTTCATAAGGTCTTTATTAACCCCTGGTTACTTTTATGATGGATAGATGATTTTTTTTTTTTTTTTTTCAAAATCAGGGCTGCCATTCAATACCATTATAAAGCTTGGAAGAACAATTATATTTTTTAATATAACTGTGTTCGTCTGAAAGAAGTGTCATGTACACCTATGATGGCTTGGGGATGAATAAATCATCATAATTTTCGTTTTAGGGTTAACTTTCCCTTTAGCATAGTGATTGCTATCAGGATATAAGGAGACTTTTAACCAGCATAAAAAAATGCACACAATGTACTATTGGTATAAAAAAATATTGTACTCTTGCTCATGTGATATGGCTTCTGCATGGCTCCAATTTATAGACAAACACTCTAAATATAATGGCATATTATATTTACTGGCATCTCTTTATTTTGAAAAGTTATGGTCAGCAGCCCACCAACGACCTATACTGACAGTATAGTGATGCTATGACCTGAGACTTCCCTCCATCAGTCTGTCAGTATGAGTAAAGTTTAAGTGGCAGCTTTAAAACGTGAGAATCTGTTTAGTGTGTGTGCAAAATCAGGATCTTTACAAAATGTTGCACCAGAGCTATTTCGCAAACAAAATAGCTAAGCACTGAAAAATTCCTTCCTTTAACCCCAACTATATTTCTAAAACTTCAACAACCCTGTGATCCTCTTGCCGACTAGCTCAAAGCTAATTCGAGTGGAAATCTCAGTATAGTTTCTTTTATGTTTGATATTATATTTCCGACTTTGATCTCCACTGAAGTAATGTAAGGTCACGTCACCCCTTGTTTACAAAGCAACTTGCCAACTAGCTCTCTCTCTCTCTCTCTCTCTCTCTCTCTCTCTCTCTCTCTCTCTCTCTCTCTCTCTCTCTCTCTCTCTCTCTCTCTCTTTAATGAACGGTGAATGTGTTCAAAGATTATGCCTGCCTGAATTTGCCCAATTAGGACTGAGTTTGATAAATAACCCTGCCGTTATGGAAAGGTGGGAGACATTTTGCACGCACCACTGACGTCGGGATAATGCAACAACGCAGTCCCAATTACCCATACACAACATTTACAGACCACTACCCCCACTGATGTATTCCGTCATCTTTCCATTAGCATAAAGTCAATGATGAATTTAATACGCACAAAAATAGTCTCTCATTACTCAATCAAAGGCATAATTATGTTTCCCGCATTACCTTCAGGTCCTGATGTCACTTAAAAGTAACTTAGCTATTTGTTGTCACTCTCTGAGCATCTCATTGCACCTGGACAGTCTTTCAAACGTGCGGGAGTGTGATCAAAGCCAATGAATGTGGTGAATTGATAGAGGCTATTCTTAGCCAGCAGAAATAATGTGTCGGCTAGCCATGGTCTGTGGTAAATGTATAAACGCTTCCATTGTTTGTATTGCTGTGCTCAGAGGAGTGGAATAAACAGGAGGATGCTCCAATGCTCCGCCACAAGAACTGAATATTCTTCCAAACACACCTCCCTGGGGGTGATGTCATCGCATTCGTTGTATTCCCTGCCCCCCATCCACTGCTTTGCCATCTACACAAATGCAGCCAATTTGTTGTTGAAAGGATGCAGTTATTTTACTACTATTTATATACTATAACAGTATTTATTAATGTTTTGAATATTTTTATTCATTAATTTCTATTTAAGCTTAAAAAATATATATATTATACTTCACCTTAAACGTAATTTCTATTGATGTTTTATTTTTTAAGTGCAGGTTTTTAAATTAATATGTATTCATATTTATTTCATTTCAGCTTTGTTTTAATTAACAAAACAAGAAAATAGTAGCTTTAATTAACAATAACAACCATGAAAGGATATTGTGCTTTTGGATTTGGTTTCCAGTAGTTGCAGTGTTCTATTTATAGGCTATATGTAGCATTTCTATATAGGAGTCTGGTTTTCTTGGTTAAAATCTATACATTCTGTTGTTTTGAGGAATATTTATATCTAAGTTTGTCTTGGTGGACCACGTGATTGGTCACATTCCAGGTTTGTGTGTGTGTGTGTGTGTGTGCGTGCGTGCGTGCGTGCGTGCGTGCGTGCGTGCGTGCGTGCGTGTGTGTGTGTGTGCGTGTTCATGTTTTTCTATCCCAGTGGGGACTTCAACCTGAATTGATCATGTCTCTGTGAGGAAACGAGATTCTAAATCATACAGGATAAGGTTTTTTGAAAATGTAAAAATGCTGTATTGTTTGTGTGATGGGTAGGTTTAGGTCTAGTGTTAGTGTAAGAGGATAGAATATATATTTTGTACAGTATAAAAAACATTACGTCTTTGGAGAGTCCCCATAAAGATATCGAACCAGGTGTGTGTGTGTGTGTGTGTGTGTGTGTGTGTGTGTGTGTGTGTGTGTGTGTGTGTGTGTGTGTGTGTGTGCGTGTGTGCGTGTGTGCGTGTGTGCGTGTGCGCGTGTGTGTGTGTGCGTGTGTGTGTGCGTGTGTGTGTGTGTGTGTGTGTGTGTGTGTGTGTGTGTGTGTGTACGGGTTTATAGCCTATTACATTGTGGGGACCAAATATAACCTGATAACCTTACGTAATATAAACCTGAGATCACCTACATTGTGGGGACCAGCCAGCGGTCCCCACAATGTAAATTGATTCATAAACATATAATAAATTGTGGTTTTTTTTGAAAATGTAAAAATGCAGAATGTTTCCTGTGGTGGGTAGGTTTAGGGGCATGAGCAGTTTAGCAGGATAGAATGTACAGTTTGTACAATGTATAATCCATTACGCCTATAGAATGTCCCCACAATTCACAAAAACACAACATTTGTGTGTGTGTGTGCGTGCGTGCGTGCGTACATATGGAGGTTGATGGGCAGTGAGTGCAGAGACAGTGCTGACGGGCAGATCCATCAGTGAGGTACTGAAGAAAACAGCACTGTGAAATTACACTGTTTACTGTGGCAGAAATAAAGACTTCTTCCTCCTAACCACACAGAATACAATTTAGTAACTGTCACCACACTCCATCACTCAACCAAAAGTGTGACTGGACACACATACACACGCAAGCTCTGACAGAAACAATGCTTAAAGCAGCTTGTTTGTGTCAAAAAACAGATTAGGCAATGCTTCTCTGAGGATTTGTCAGCTCTTGTCATTTGTCTCAATGTATACTCATGTAGTAAAGGTTAATGCTCAATTCATAACTTTCCTTTATGTGTTTCTTGTATACAGAAACAGACTGTGAGATTTGACAACCTGAAATGCTGTTGACTACCACTTTTACTTGCATACATTGTAAAAAGCCGTTTCAAAGCAGATTTTTTCTGTCACATGATCCTTCATAAATATTTTTGGTGAATATGAAGATTAAAAGAACATTTGTACATGCAATTTTTCAGTAAATGATCGGACTGCGATGACACAGCTCTGAATCAACATGCAATGCAAAAAAATAATAATAATAATCTATGTCCTAATCATTTGTTTAAGGGTTAGTTCACCCAAAAATGAAAATTAGCCCATGATTTACTCACCCTAAAATCATCCTGAGGCTGCATCCGAAAACCTAGGCAGCTAACTTGTTGCCTCACTGCCTTATCAGACAATGGCTTGTAAGGCAGCATTTTGTGCATGAAAGCACCTCACAAAACTAATTTCGGACAGACTTCTAAGGCAGTGTAACAGTTCAATGATCTACAGCAAAATTGAGCAAGCTTTGGTGAGAACTAAACAAATATTTAATTACTACATTAGTAATTTCTCGCTAGAAATGATAATATTGGTAAAAAACAAAAACAAACATATATTTACACACAAATTGACCAGCAAACACAACTTTCGGATGCCATCTTTTTTTTCCTCAACTGTCACTGAATGGAAAGCACAGGATTGTGGGATATCAAAGGCAGTGAAGGATACATGTATGCTAGCTTCAAAAATCCATCAGATGAAAGGTATCTCAGGAGACAGGAAGTAGAGCAAACATTAGATTCGGACGTGGCTTGATGCCTTCCTGCCTTGAAATGTGTCCTCCAAAGGCAGCATTTTCCAGGTTTTGGATGCGGATTCGGATTTTTTAGACGAATACAATCAGTTATATTAAAAATGTCCTGGCTCTTCCAAGCTTTATAATGGCAGTGGCTGTTGCTCTGTTTTTGAAGTCCATTAAAAAGTGTATCTACACTCACCTAAAGGATTATTAGGAACACCTGTTCAATTTCTAATTAAATTATCTAATCCACCAATCACATGGCAGTTGCATCAATACATTTAGGGGTGTGGTCCTGGTCAAGACAATCTCCTGAACTCCAGACTGAATGTCAGAATGGGAAAGAAAGGTGATTTAAGCAATTTTGAGCATGTTATGGTTGTTGGTGCCAAACAGGCTGGTCTGAGTATTTCACAGTCTGCTCAGTTACTGGGATTTTCACTCACAAGCATTTCTAGGGTTTACAAAGAATGGTGTGAAAAGGGAAAAACATCCAGTACGTTGCAGTCCTGTGGACAAAAATGACATGCTAGAGGTCAGAGGAGAATGGGCCGAGTGACTCAAAGCTGATAGAAGAGCAACATTGACTTAAATAACCACTCATTACAACCGAAGTATGCAGCAAAGCATTTGTGAAGTCACAACACACGCAACCTTGAGGCGGATGAGCGACAACAGCAGAAGACCCCACTGGGTACCACTCATCTCCTCTACAAATCGGAAAAAGAGGTTACAATTTCGAAAACTCACCAAAATGGGACAGTTGAAGACTGGAAAAATGTTGCCTGGTCTGATGATTCTCGATTTCTGTTGAGACATTCAGATGGTAGAGTCAGAATTTGGTGTAAACAGAATAAGAACATGGATCCATCATGCCTTGTTACCACTGTGCAGGCTGGTGGTGGTGGTGTAATGCTGTGGGGGATGTTTTCTTGGCACACTTTAGATGCCTTAGTGCCAATCATTTAAATGCCATGGTCTACATGAACATTGTTTCTGACCATGTCCATCCCTTTATGTACCCCACCATGTACCCATCCTCTGATGGCTACTTCCAGCAGGATAATGCACCATGTCACAAAGCTTAAGTCATTTCAATTTGATTTCTTGAACATGACAATGAGTTCACTGTACTAAAATGGCCCCCACAGTCACCAGACCTCAACCCAATAGAGCATCTTTGGTATGTGGTGGAACGGGAGCTTCGTGCCCTGGATGTGCATCCCACAAATCTCCATTAACTGCAAGATGCTATCCTACCAATATGGGCCAACATTTCTAAAGGATGCTTTCAGCACCTTGTTGAATCAATGCCACGTAGAATTAAGGCAGTTCTGAAGGCGAAAGGGGGGCAAACACAATATTAGTATAGTGTTGATCCTTTAGGTGAGTGTATATCATATAAATGCTTTACATGGCTCCGGAGGTTAATAAAGGCCTTCTGAAGCTGAAAAAGTGACCCGGCATCTCGCAGTTCAAAAAGCTTACTCTACATCTAACGACATTACACACCGGTTACTTCGTCTGACATAGTGCGAGAGAGGAATTAAGAAAGAAGAATGCCATATAGCTACACCCATGAGGAGTTTGTAAATCATGGGCTAATTAAAATTTTTAGGTGAACTAACTCTTTAACAACATATATTCTTTACTTCAATGAGCTCATTGTTTTTGCCTTGAATTAATAAATATATAAATACATTGTTAACTAACTGTGTGATTTGTACATATCTGAAATCCTAGAAACAGTCACCTCTGATAACAGATCACTCTAAATTGTAATGTAGACGCATGCATTTTCTGTAAAGTTGCTTTGAAACGATATATGTATAGTGAAATGTTTTGAATAGAATTGAATGTGAATTAAACATTAAATAAATCCATTTGTAAATGAGATTCACTGTTCACCCCCACTCATTTGTTTAGAACCTTGTTGGCCATTGATTTCACTTTCATCTAGTCTTATTGATGATTAAATCGTAAATTAAACCTGAATGCTACTCTACTAAGGTTTTATAGATTTTACAAAATGGCCCTGTTTTAGTCCATCTACTGCATGTATCAAACAACATTATATTTGCATATTATGTGACTATTTTGGAAAATTTGGTTAATATAAACGAAGGTTGGTGTATGTATCCTTTTTGCGAATAGCATGTGAATAGTGCTTTGAAAGTAAACCCATTTTTACATAAAACCGATGAAATAAGTGTGCGTGTGTGTGTGGGTGGTCCTTTTTTTTGTTTCAGCTTTATAAACATGATATGAAGTGGGGACACATGGCCTCTGCTTTGCACATGAAACAGAACAGCAGACGCACAGAGCGGATCAAAGGGAGCTTTTGGTCCAGCAGGCTATGTGTTGTCCCATGTTTCCCCCCGAACTGAATGTGACACACAGCTCGAGCCGGCTATTCTTTCAGATGCTACTCAACACAGAGCAGGGTTATTATAGTTAACTAAAACTAAAACCCTAAAAAAGATGTATTAGATATTTAAAATAACAACATTTCTCATTTTATTTAGTGAACTTGATGTGCTAAAATAAACTAAATCTGAAATAAAAATGAATTTTAAAAAATTACATTTCAACTTAAAGCCGCACTTGGCTACTTTTGCTTTCGGGGTCCCCCTACAGTTTGGAAAAAATAATGTCCTCAACTGTCGTAAGAGCTGTCATCCTACAACAAGGGATGCTATCGCGCATGCATTTGTTGACATGACAACCCTGATAGCCCTGAACTAGTGATGCGCGGGTTGTCTCATAACCCGCGGACCCCGTATGTCTATTTAATGGTCGCGGGTGCGCGGCGGGTTGTAAAAATATATATACAGTGGTGCGGTGCGGGCCAAATAACTTCATAAAAGCATCCCGCGGGTCGGTGCAGCACTAACAGTTCCCTGAGCACTGCAAGAGGAGTTCTTCTGGCGTCGCGTGTGAAATGTCTTCATCCCAGGTAACGTTACAGTCAGTGGCATATGTTTCAGCATGTCATATGAATATAATTTCATGGGTTTTATTTTTTTCAAACGCCAAATAATCACGATGCTCACGTTTACAAGCCAGCGTCATTATAGTAGTCTATTGGTTACCGTTTTACAGAATCTATATGATACTTCAGTTCAATGTTTGAGTGGTAGCTCACCGTAACAAGCAGGACAGCATCGGTCGGGCACGCCTCCTTCAGCTCACGCCGACGAGCAAACGCTGGTCCAATGTTGATCCTCGTCCTGCCTTTAATCACATCACTTTTTCATTTCCTCTTATTGCTTTCCTCAACAAAACCTTTTCTTTCTTATTTGTCTCTGCTGCTTCGGACATGACTATATTATCCGACGAACAAAGTTGGGCTCGCACGTCCGAATGTAAGGAAGTGTGTGTGTTGGTGGAAGTGACGTATATGCCGTAAAGCAGTCGAATTTTGTAGTTCTTTTTTTTTCTCGGGTTACTACCTGAAACCCGAAGTTTAAAAGTACGATTAAAAACGATACAGACCCCATCAGGCTATGGCAGACGTGTCATTCAACCTATTGTAAGTCGATTTATCATCACAAGAGTCTTAAAAAATATATTATGAAGGTTGAAAAGTTACCTAGTGCTGCTTTAACAAACAAAATGAAGAAAACTTGAAATGGAAAACAGAAAATATAATAAAAACAAATGCAAAATATTTATAGTAAAAAGTTTAAAGAAAAGTATCTCAATAATACTAAATTAGCACTCACACAGAGGTTATCAATAACATCTCCTGTGCTGTAGAAAATCAGACATATATCAAATAAATGACTACAGCATTATTGTATTTGATATTGTTCGTTTTTCCTCTTCTGCAGTCAGAAAAGAGATCTGGGAATGAGAGGCAGCTGTCATAATCACTGCAGGTGTTTCTCAGGTACATCAGGAGTTCAGGATGCCTGACTCATGATAATACATCACTGAGGACACATTTCAAGGAGAAGAACAGCCAGCAGTTATAGAAGCCGAGAAACAAAACACATCTACATCTCTCTGTGAAACAGCTGTGTTCACTTTAGTCTTTGAGCTTGACTGTAGATAGCAAAAACTTTTAATCATCAAGAAACAGACAATACAAAGTTCTATTACTGCATTTAATGAAAAACGTTTCCACCATTGAAAAAGTAAAGTATCTTCTACAGCATGTGTCTCCTGCAATGCAGATATACTACTGTCATTTTGGTATGACCATGATCTAGGATGCCAGCCATGTCACTGTTTCATGTCATTTATACGTAAGTCAGCTCTCCCTGGCCATGTGAAGTGTTTATGTTACCATAAGCACATGTTAGAATGATGTGTTGTGATGTTATAGCATGCAGACTTATTTTTTACATACTTTTTGCATGATATATTGTAGTTAAACATTAGGATGGGGTAACTAAAATTATGTAGTTATATTATCAAGATTCACAAAAATGTGATTTATAATGACAGTGTACAACATGAATCCATTTTCCAAACCGTGTTTTTGTCTTACCCTGAATCATTATGGTACACTTATAATAAGACTATTTTAGGCCGGTTTGGTGGGAACCAGTGCAGAGGAGTACAGTCCCTGCGTGACTCGCCATATACATAAACAGAAAGAAGTAGCTCCTTTTGCAATGTTCTTCCGTAATACGCATGCAATTCTGTTTATTAACCGCTAGAGCACAAAAAGTTTTGGACTGCAGCTTTAATATTCTGAGTCCGCTAGAGGTCGCCTATTCAAAACAAAGGCGTAGTTTGATGACGCCAAGTGGAGTTGAGCAAGGCCGCTGGAACGATTGTTAACTAGATGAGTAGCGAGCAGTGGAACTTTTATTATGCCACTGTTGCTGCCCCCATTTCCACTTTTCTGGTCATGAGTATGAGGTAACGCAGCTCTGTTTATCATATTAGATACATTTGAGTGTGTTTAAATGGTGTTATGACATTACTCTGTGTTCGCTCAGTGTCTGCTACCTTTAATATGTTTCTTTGGGGGGGGTTGAACTGAACGTTTAAAAGAACAGCATTTATTTGAAAATATATAAACATATATATTTTGTAACATTATAAATGTCTATAATGTAAAAAAATAAATCTTACTGTTTAAACTTTTGAACGGTATCGTCAACACAAAAGAAGAATGTGCCTGTCATTTGATGTAATTGGATCTCTACAGTTAAAAAAAAATACATACACAATAATTTGATGTATGCAAATGTGATCCCAGATTACTTATTCCAAAAAGAGAATATACTGTTGGTGGCCTGCTTTAAGAATTGTAAATGGAAATGACGAGGTATTTTTTGTTTCCTGGCTGTCCTTGCCTGAGGCTTGTCCTGAAGTTACAATCATCCATTGCTGTATTGTATTGCTTCTCATCCCCTCCTTTTTGTCTTTCTTTTGTGTTCCCCCATGAATCCGCAGTGGTGGATTCAGCGTGTACAGAACGTGGAAAACACACACCCACCTTTGTCCTTGAGTTCCTCCTGCACAAATGAAATCCACCTGTCCCCACTCATCCAGAGGCTTTTTCATCCCAGAGAAAAATCCGTCCCAGCCACTCTGACAAATAAGAAGTGTAATGAGAAAAATAAATAATGACAGGAACGGTGGATGAGTTCTGAATGTTCTCATGAATAATCATGATTTAATTTTTTTTTTTACCTTAATGATAACAAATTTGTCTTATTAGTTTTGCATGGTCTGCAATTTCTCAAAAATACAAAACATCCCTAACCTTTGACTTCTGCTTGTGTAAGATTTTTTTCTGAATGATTCAAATAAGACAATGAGTGACTTTATCTCTAATCGAACTGATTAAACACAGTGTTCAAATCATGGCCTCCAAGTAAAGTTGAACAGTGTTGAACGCCCACTTTTAGACAGGAAGGGTAGAGTTTACGAGAGAAACCATGAAGGCTAGAGACACTAATGGAGCTCTTCTCTCTCATTGTCTTCTGACTTTTCCCCCTATCCATCCTTCCACTCGATTTCTCATCCATTGCCGCAACTGAGCTTTGACACAAATCTCATTTATCTCATTTCCTGTTTGTCTTACAATGCAAATGAATGCGGACCTGCTTACTGTGCTCTCCCAATCATTCTGCCTCACAGGAGGAGACACTGGCAGAAATTGAAATCTTGCTCAAACATTTGTCTTCCACCCGGCAGAACGCCTGAATGGCTGTCAGATAGGATTTCTGATTCTTGAGGACTCAATAGTGGAGACTTAAAGATTAATTCCTCCTAATCGTAAATGGATTAGATTAAGATTTATGCTATCCTTGACTGGTATATGTTTTTCAAATATCTGGTTTCAATTACCAAATGTCTTAATCTAATCAGTGTTGTCAGAGAGAATCACATCAAATATAATACTGCTTATGCAATAAGCGGGGAAAACAGCATTTGGAAAAGTATCAAAATGCTGAATAATGAAGAATCAAACTTTTATTTTTGCAAAAAAAAAGACACCTTCATAAATGAATGGCTGACTATGAAAATGTACATTTTAGTATTTCTTTAATGCTTCATTATAGTGTCCAAGTTCCACATGAATAGTGTGACCAGTATTTCTTATTTGAAATATCTGAAGTCATTTGATCAGCTCCGTCTCAGCCAATTGTATCATGAAGCAACCGGCTCATGAAAATCTGTCAGCCGTATTTAGGAAGCCCTTAAGGACTGTGGGAAATGAAATAATCCAATGACTCCATTTGATTTTGTTGTAAAGTGAGAGTGCTTTTTTTTTCTTCAATATGCCAGCTGCAAGGCTATTGATATCTCAACAAAAAAAATCCAAATGTGAGTCGGGGGTGAAGACATGCCTTTAAATGTTTAAAGCATGTTAAATAGGCATCACATTAATTATGTACCAGCACTCCTGACCGGGGATTTAAAGGGGTGAGGCACAAAGATGTGAAATATTCAAGAGTACGATTTTGTGCAGCTATTATCTCAGTAAGACATCTTTAAAGAAGAGCACTTACTAACAGAGGCGGTCAGACATGACAGAACAGAGATAGCTTGCTATGATCCTTTACTCATGAAAATGTATTTTCATCTGACCCTACCAAGTGGAAATGTCTGTAATGTGTTAAAACAGCCTGAAAAATTATATTGGTTTTGACATTCTGAAATATGAATTCTTAGAAATTTGCATTGACGTTTATATAATATTTTACTTTTTATGTTTTTATGTGTGTACTGTTAATGTGGTTTTATTCCCTTCGTCCCTGTGTCTGCAGTACAAATCGATGGGGAAAAGCAGGAATTAGACTTTTATTTTCTGCCTAGCATCATGGGAGTACAACCGTCCATCAGAGCCACCTATTCTCCATGCTATTTTCTATCCAATTCATCTCCAGTGTCTCTCAGCTGTGCTGCGGACCCTCTGTCCCTCATTACAATTCCTTTCTACCTCTCTCCGGCTCTGTGTCTTTCTGTGTTGGAGACAAACGAGATTTGCGGTGTAGGTGGCGTCAGTGCCCACACTGAGGGATGAGGAAGCAATACGCCACGGCCCTGCTCCTCTTCTGCAGACCTTTCTAGGCTCAAATCCATCTTTCCAACGTCATCATGTTGAGCTAAATGCCTTCTGGGAATTCTAACTCCACGTGGAAAGATATGTAACACAGATCAGCTGAGATAATGACATTAATATATTGGATGTCACCCAGATAGCAACAGATCCAGCCCACATCTGGCACATGTGGAATGATGATCTGGCCCCCATGCTGTGTGGAATAATGGAACTTGGGTGGACCACTCCTTTTTGCCAGATCTGGGTCACAAGCAGGCTGCAGCAATGCCACAGGTCAGCCAAGAACAAAAAAAGAAACCATAACGGACAGTTTTGTTTGGTTATGGTTTTGTTCTGTAAATAGAATTTGAAGACTGTCGGTTTCATTTCACTATGATATGTTTTGTCCTTTTATTTGTTCTTACTTTTTTCTTCAATAATGAGATTTTAATGACGGTCGGTATTGTTTGGTAACAAGAGTTCAATGAGAGTCAGTTTTGTTCAGTTGTGAGATTTCAATGATAGACAGTTTGGTTTGGTCACGAGATTTCAATAAGAGACGGGATTTTGAGATTTCAAAGACGGTCGGTTTTGTTTGTTACAAGATATCTTTGACAGTCGGTTTTGTTCCGTTACAATATTTCAAAGAAAATCAGCTTTGTTCTGTTATGAGATTTCAATGATGGTCGGTTTTGTTTTGTTATGAGATTTTAATGACTGTGTAACATAGTCCACTGGAGGCGAGGTTGAGAACCCAAGTGCAGTCTTTTTAATCAAAATCATAAACAAAAGACTTGACTTAACGTGACTAGACTTGACTTGACTTGACTTGCATAAACTTGACAATGCCAAACACTCACCGACAGCGGGTTACAACATCAATAACTGACAAAGACTATGGCAAACATGAGGGCTTAAAGGGTTACTTCAGTGATTAGCATATGGCTTTGTATCAGTAGAAACCCTGGAGTATATTCAAATGATTGTGCTTTCCCTCCTCATATCCCCCTGAGACTTATGCATTTTATTGCATAAATAAACCCTGCTGGAAGTAGCCATCAGAGGATGGGTACATGGTGGCCATAAAGTGATGGACATGGTCAGAAACAATGCGCAGGTAGGCCGTGGCATTTAAATAATCCCCAATTGGCACTAAGGGGCCTAAAGTGTGCCAAGAAAACATCCCCCACAGCATTACACCACCACCACCAGAAGCCTGCACAGTGGTAACAAGGCATGATGGATCCATGTTTTCATTCTGTTTACGGCAAATTCTGACTCTACCATCTGAATGTCTCAACAGAAATCGAGACTCATCAGACCAGGCTCGTGCAAATTGTAGCCTCTTTTTCCTATTTGTAGTGGAGAGGAGTGGCGGCCGGTGGGGTATTCTGCTGTTGTAGCCCATCCGCCTTAAGGTTGTGCATGTTGTGGCTTCACAAATGCTTTCCTGCATACTTTGGTTGTAACGAGTTGTTATTTCAGTCAAAGTTGCTCTGCTATCAGTTATCAAGTTGTAAGAACTAAATAAAGTACTATATTATTTGTGATGTGAAACTAACTAACTATACCTGCATGGTATGTGATGTCAGGGATTATTTTTTACCCCAGTGTTACACCCCTTATTTTATGGTGACTATATACTGGGGCATTGGGTGATATCTGATGTGCTGTAGGGCTATTTTACACCAGGCAACAAATTAGATTTTAAAACTTAAACTCTTTATTAGTAAACGTGTATCGTATGATTTCATAGACTCGTTGATGTGTAAATCAATTGTTATTTGCCTTATTGCCTATTTGCCTTAAATCAAGTGTGTTTTCATGGTTATTAGGAGATGAGCATTCAGTAGACAGGAGTTCAGCTCAGTATATGAGTCTCAGGTGTGATAGGGAGAGATGTAAGACCGTAGCAGTGAGCTTCTAATGTGTGCTGTCCAACTGCAGTGTTTATGGGCCAAAAGATGGTGAAGGGACAGATTCATCTTGCTAGGCCATAATAAGGAGGCCTTTTTTCTGTAATGGAAAAGGCTGGATATATGTATCTATGTCTATATGCATCCGTCTTTCGTATGAGACGTTAAACCGAGGTCACGACTCTCTGTGGTCCTTAAAAATATCAGGATGTGCTTCCATAAAGAGTAGGGGTGTAACCCCGGCATACTGGCCAAATTTGCCCATTGGCCTCTGTCCATCATGGCCTTCAAATAATCGCCATGTAATGATTAGCTTAATCACTCTGTCTCCTCTCCACCAATCAGCTGATGTGTGGTGGGCGTTCTGGCGCAATATGGCTGCCGTCGCATCATCCAGGTGGGTGCTGCACATTGGTGGTGGTTGAGGAGACTCCCCTCTCTATGTAAAGTGCTTTGAGTGCCTAGAAAAGCACTATATAAATGTAACAAATTATTATATAATCATTATAATCTAAAAATACCCATTGAACACATTATATGTTCAATGTATCAATATATATATATATATATATATATATATATATATATATATATATATATATATATATATATATATATATATATATATATATATATATATATAGCTTGCTGAACAAGCAAGTCCGATCCATGGGGGCACCAACTCACAACTTACTGGACTTACAGGATCTGCTGCTAACATCTTGGTGCCAGATACTACATCACACCTTTAGGGGTCTAGTGGAGTCCATGCCGTGACAGGTCAGGGCTGTTTTTCACACCAAGGACAATAGCTATATCGATAACCGATAAAGATATAGTTTTTGAAAAATATCACTCTAAAAATAAAAGAATAGCAGAGTTTACAACTACAACCATAATGACACAGAGAAACAGTATTGTTGGAATCACTTTAAGAACAATTTTCTTCTATCTGATGAACAATAAAAACATTTACAGAATCCACCAGACTTTAAAGAGCTTAAGCATTTGGCAGATCCCCCCCCCCCCCCAAAAAAAAAAAATGCTGCATATTTTTGTGAAAATTCTTTGTATGTTTTTTTTTTTGTTTTTTTTGTGAAGATAATTTGATGAATAGAAAGTTGAAAAGAACCTTTTAACTCCTGTTCCTGATCCATCACTTCATTCTCTTCATTCCTTACCCATGTCTCTTTCACCCTATCTTTTATTTCAGGGTCACAGCAATAATCTCTACCATTACTTACAGGCTGGCTCAGCTCTCCACATAACTTTGGCAATTGCCAAAGTGACGCAAACATTCACTTTTCCGATCCAAGGCAAACTTTGCCTCTATGGTCCAATCAGAAGTGCAGAATGTCTATGCGTGAGATGATAAGTCTATGCGTCATAAGGTTATTGACAGCAGGCATGAATGAGTTCCTTTCAGCATCTTTGTGCATCTGTTGGCCTGGAGCCCAGTCATGTCCACAGTCTCTCACTGCCCCAGCTGGATATCCTATGCTAGGGGCACAGGATTGGAGACACACAAGGCCACAGGTGCTCCAGGCTTCATCAATGCCATTCCAGTGGGCCTTCCGAATATAGTGCAGAGTGTTCATAACTGCACACACACACACACACATATATATACACTCCCCTGTGGTGTAGCCTTATTCAGAATGTGCTCAGCTGTTTGCGTAGTTCATGTGACTATAGCTTGTGTGGTTCTGTGTTTGTGTTAAAAGTGTATCCAACAGAATCTTACTGTGACTATTTTACATTTTGGAGAATTGGGGGCTACTTTGTACAATCTCATCCGGTCTGATTATGCCGCAGCGGCAGTATTTTGTTTAGGGGGTGGGGTACAACAACTTAGAGGTCTTCACGGGTCCAAAAATTTGTACCCGAACCCAAAGAGACCCCTAATGTTTCATACAGAACTGACCCGGACCTGTCTACAGTTTCAAAAGCTGGACCCGGAACCGTGCAGATCTGAGAAATGCCAAATATATAGTACCCGGAACCATCATGGACCCGTCTATTATTTGATAGCTGGAACCGAACCCAGCGGGAAGACTTAGACCCGACTGGACTCGACTAGTTCATATTCCACTATAAACTGCTCTTAACAGGTCAATAAACAAGCTGTGAAAAATAACTTTGTCTCAGCCTACCTAACGTTATAGCTGTCGTCTTCCTTCCTTTTACCTGATTGTGATACATTACAATATTCCTCTCTTATTGTTCCAAGCATGCTTGATTCACTTATCATTTCAGCTGTAAAAGTCCACTTTATGTCACGGTGACGGATTTATGCCTCTTTGCAGATTGTCAGGTATATGGAATGAAGGACCCAGATGCAGATTGAAAAATGAAGGACACTTTATTAACGAGACCGTTCAACAAGGCACAAGAGGGTAGTGGATGAGTGACAGTCCAAACAGTAGGGCAGGGGACACACCACAAAGACGGGAAAGACCACTGAGTCCAGTCCGGGGAGACGACAAATGAGGAGCGCTTGGGAGGCAACACCAGGCAGGGCGATGGTGGAACAATACAGGCACAAACACCAGGAACCTGAGGCTTGATGCTCTCCTGCAGAATCCACTCCCATCTTGGTTGTCAGTCAATGGAGACAGCAGCCAGGGAAAGCTCAGGACAGGAACCAACAAAGGACACATACACAAACACATGACAAGACACTAGACAAGACAACAAGAAATAACAGCCAAACTAACAACTAAGACAAAATTAATCAAAACCTAAATAATAACTGGATCTAGAAAATGAGGAAAAATAAAACAAAACCAATCTCTATAAATAACTAAACTAAAAATAAAAGGGGAAAACTGGAGAGAAATAAAACCAAAAGGTAAGCTATCCAAAACAAGAAAACCAAACAATAAGGCTAGGGAGAAATACCAAAATAAGACTTGCAGAAAAAGAGAAACATAAAGTCAGAAACTAAACTAGACTAAAAATACAGGAACAGAGAAAAAAAATGAAAATAAGCCAAAAGCTAGAAAAATAAGAGACACTAAAGCTAGAACAGACTAGACAAGGAGCTATAGAGACAGCAAACGCACACAAACACGAACTAGCAACGAACTAACAAAGACATGAGGCAAGGTATCACAATATAAAGGGACCAGAGCACATGAGAAACAGGTGAATTTAAGACTTTAAATCTTAAAGTATCTTTTAATCTTAAAGTTTTGGTAGTTAAACTCGGCTGAGTCTCAAACAAGACGTTTCATTCACATTATTTTTACAGTCACAGCGGAAGCTCGGGTTGCCATAGAAACATGACACGCGCTTGAGACTGCACTCACGCGTTAGCTGGAAAAACCTGATATAAGCTTTTTTTATAAAGGAATATATATAGTAATATTTTATATTTCTAAAACTTATTTCCCAGCTAAGTTTATGCTTTTCTTATCCTAATTTACCAATTAGCAAGTTACACAAAACACGCATGGTGTTCTTTGAGTCCTATCGACGTATTACAAAGCAACATAGTATTACATGTAACATAGGCGACAACGTTAAACAGACCCAGGACCCAAAGTAATAGATTGGGACCCGACCCGGACCTGACTGACCATTCAAGATAGACCCGAACCCATATGGGTCCCGGGTCGGATCCTCGGTCCACGGGTTTTGGGTGCCCCGTAAAGACCTCTACCACAACTACAATTAAAGCCACACAGCCTGAAATCAACTTAAGATAAAAGAAGACAATAAATATTTCAAGATCTCAGCAGAAGTTCTTTTTTTGAGAATCAACAGAGGTTTAGATTTTGATGTTTTATTTAAAATGTTTGGTTACCATCATGGTGATCAGTGCTTTTTTGCTAGTTTGTGCATGCTTCAGGCTTCATTGCATGCTGGGAACCAACTTGTGCTGCGTTCCCACTCTACTATTAGACACGCACTTGCAAACTTCCCTAAGCACTTCCCCTTGGGGAAATCCCCGCCGCCATTTTGAAGTACGTTCCACTTTGTGAAGTGGACAAGAGAAGTTTATATGGACAGAGCCTTGCTCCCTCGATTTTGATCGAGGGAGCAAGTCTACTTCATATGTACACTTCAGGCAGCTTTTTATACCACAATGCAACACAATCGTGACGTTAGACATAATAAAAACTAACTGGAACGCAGCAATAGTATAAAACTCTTACACCATAATGGTGACCATTTTCAATAAAACATCAACATCTAAACCTCATCCAATAATTCTCAAAAATAACTTCTGCTTATTGTCTTTTATCTTCAGATGATTTCAGACTGTGTGGTTTTAGTTTTAGTGGTTGTGTTTCATTTTCTGAGAGGCAAGCATGATGTTGAACCAACATCACATTGTAAAATTGATTCAATGTCATTACCATAGATTTTTGGATGAAATTTCAAAACATTTTCAAAGGTTAATGTTGCGGGTGCAAATATGATGTTGATTCAATGCAGTTAACATTGACACATTAACATTGATTTAACGTTTTTCGATGGTGGCTTGCTATCTGGGAATTTCCTATTAGATTGGGTTGGTATAGGTTCTTTTTCAACTTAAGCCTCTCTAATGTGATTTGTTAAATCAGATCAGTGGTCATTGTTTAGGTTTCAGGAATAAGATTGTGTCTTAGACTTGCTGTATTGTAATCCTGTCATGGTTTGTTTTCTCAGGTTCTGTCTGCTTAAAAAGCCTTTTTAATCCTAAACCTCTCAATCCTTCAAGGTTCAGGTTTTTCCTCATCTCTCTAACCTGCTGACAGGATGTATGAAGATGTTCGCTTGTTCGATGCTAAATGCCTGTGAGCATGACCATCTATATTCTGTGAAAAGCTGTGCTGAGAGTCGTAACATCTCTCAGTTCTGTTATTATCATTCCCGGGTAATTACAGAGACTTGCGCTTGCTGATTGCTTCTGTCAAGCAGTTAATCTGAAAATGAGGAGGTAATGAGAGTCTGGGCTAATATGTGGCATATCTCTATCTGTCTGTCCAGAGGGGAACACAGAAAAAAGATAGACAAATTATAGATTGGGTATAAAAAACAGAAAACATTAAAGGATAGAGGAATGAGAAGATGCATTAATATAAAAATAATTCTCAAACACTCCCTGCATCATACCATTGTTTGGATGAATACATAGCCCCGCCCAAATCTTATGTTGTTAAACCATAGTTGCTGGTCGAGACTTTAACAAACTATTGTGGAATAAAAGTTGTAAATCATTTTAGTTGGTCCTTTTTTTTTTCAATGTAAAGTTGCGGTCCATATTTGCGAAAGTGTTGCGATTTGAAGCACAATTTCACACACGCAATTCTGAAAGTTTATATCTTGCAATTGTGACTTTATATAATGCAATTGTGACTTTATCACATGCCATTGTGACTTTATATTACGCAATTGTGAGGTTATAACTCACAATTGCAAGTTTATATCTCACTATTCTGAGAAATGAAGTCAGAATTGTGAAATGTAAACTCCAAGTCGTAATTCTGACTTTTTTCACAGAATTATTACAAACCCTATTCCAAAAACGTTAGGACAGTGTAAAAATTGTGAATAAAAACAGAATGCGATGATATGGAAGTTTTATTCAAAATACAACAGATGACCTATTCATTGTTTAAACTGAGAAAACGTATCATTTTAAGGGAAGAATATGTTGATTTTAAATTTAATGGCATCAATACAGCTAAAAAAAAAGGCCATGTTCACCACTGTGTGGTATCCCCTCTTCTTTTTATAACAGTCTGCAAATGTCTGGGGACTAAGCAGACAAGTTGCTCAAGTTTAGGAATAGGAATGTTGTCCCATTATTGTCTAATAGAAGCTTCTAGTTGCTTAACTGTCTTAGGTCTTCTTTGTTGCATCTTCCTCTTTATGATGCGCCAAATGTTTTCTATGGGTGAAAGATCTGGACGGCAGGCTGCCCATTTCAGTATCCGGATCCTTCTTCTACGCAGCCATGATGTTGTAAATGATGCAGTATCTTGTCTTGCATTGTCATGTTGGAAAATGCAAGGTCTTCCCTGAAAGAGAAGACATCTAGATGGGAGCATATGTTGTGTGGGCGGCAGTGGCTCAGTGGTTCATGTAGGTTGTCTACAAACCAGAAGGTTGGTGGTTCAATCCCCGGTTCCACCTGACCAAGTGTCGAAGTGTTCATGAGCAAGACACCTAACCCCAGCTGCTCCCGACGAGCTGGATGGCGCCTTACATGGCTGACATCGCCGTCGGTGTATGAATGGGTGAATGCGAGGCAAAAATGTAAAGCGCTTTGGATAAAAGCGCTATATAAATGCAGTCCATTTGCAGTCCAGTCCATTGTTCTAAACTTGGATATACTTGGATAGCCTTTCCAAATATGTAAGCTCCGATGCCACACACATACTCATGCAACCCCATACCATCAGATATACAGGCTTCTGAACTGAGCGCTGATAACAACTTGGGTTGTCCTTGTCCTCTTTAATCCGGATGATTAATCCAGTTTTCCAAAAAGAACTTCAAATTTTGATTCGTCTGACTACAGATCAGTTTTCCACTTTGCCAGTCCATTTTAAATTAGCCCTGGCTCAGAGAAGACGCCCGCCCTTCTGGATCATGTTTAGATATGGCTTCATTTTTGACCTAAAGAGTTTTAGCCAGCAACGGCAAATTGCATGGTAGATTGTGTTCACTGACAATGTTTTCTGGAAGTATTCCTGAGCCCTGTTTGTGATGCAGTGCCATCTAAGGGGCCGAAGATCACTGCCATCCAGTATGGTTTTCCAGCCTTGCCCCTTACTCACAGAGATTGTTCCAGATTTTCTATTATGCGCTGTAGATTATGAAAACTTCAAATTCTTTGCAATTTTTCTCTGAGAAACTCCTTTCTGATATTGCTCCACTATTTTTCGCCACAGCATTGGGGTAATTGGTGATCTTCTGCCCATCTTGACTTGACATTGCCACTCTGAAAGGCTCTTTTTATACCCAATCATTTTGCCAGTTGAACTAATAAGTTGCAAATTGGTCCTCCAGCTGTTCCTTATATGTATATTTAACTTTTCCGGCCTCTTATTGCTACCTATCCCAACTTTTTTGGATTGTGTAGCGCTCATGAAATCCAAAATGAGCCAATATTTGGCATGACATGTCAAAATGTCTCACTTTCATAACATTTAATATGTTATATTTTCTATTGTGAATAAAATATAAGTTTATGAGATTTGTAAATTATTGCTTTCCTTTTTTATTCACAATTTGAACAATGTCCCAACTTTTTTCCAATCGGTTTGTAGATATAAAGTCCCAATTGCGAGTTATAAAGTCAGAATTGTGTGATATAAAGTCGCAATTGCGTGTTAAAGTCTCAATTGCAAAATATAAACTTCAAATTATGGACTTTATGTCTCGCAATTATGACTTTATATCTCGCAATTGTGACTTTATACTTTGCAATTGTGACTTTATATCTAGTAATTCGGTGGAAAAAAGTCAAAATTGTGAGATATAAACACAATTGTGATATAAAAAGTCACAATTATCTTTTTGAATATTTTATTCTGTGGAGGAAACAAGCTTCCATACAAATATGATTGTGTATGACTGTACCTTAAGGTATTTTAGTTTTTTCTCAATTACAATTAGTTCTGTAAATTGTAAGTATAATTAATATGTGTGGCACAAATGTGGGGCGAGTTATGTTCTAAAGTTTTATCCTTGTTCAAATCCCTAAACCTGTAGTTTGGCCAATACCAATAGTGATGCTTGTATGAATAAATACTGCTAATGGTGTAGGCATATTGCTTTGATATTAAGGTTGCTATTTAAAGACATTTTATTTGATATCGTGCCAAACAGATGTGACTTTCCATAAACAGGGGTTTCGTAAAGCTGAGGGACAGGAAAAGGTGTTGAAACAAGACAATAAATGACTGTCCCTGTGGAAATGATGCGTCTCTATCCCATCCAAATGTCTCTTTATTACTTGTATGAAGAGAGTATGACTTTACTCTCAAGATGTGATGCAGTACAGCCAGTTGAACAAGCACCAGCATGATGAGTAATATTTGAGTCATTCTGAAGCAGTCTTGACTATATGAGTATAAGAAACTTAAAGAAACCTTTTAAATATTGTTGAATCTGCTGTAGCTTCACACCAATAAAGGTATATTAAATCTCCTGAAGAACGCACCACCCTAGCCCTGTTTTTCTAATCTTGTAAATGAGTTTAGGGATCAAACACATTTCCATTTGTGTGGGCTCTGTTTCGTCAACAGCTTTGCGGTAGAATTGCTTTGTTATAAGTGTTTTTGCACCAGGATCATGTTCTGCATTTTTGAATTCTTCCTTTTTAAACCACTCATTAAATTCTAATCCCTAATAAGGAAAATGGTTCTATTTGATTAACATTGCAGTGACCAAATAGAATATGAAGAGACAATGCAGGAAACAAACATTTGAGGTCTTGTTATTAGATGAAAAAGATGTGGACAGTTGTCTTTGATGTTCGAATATAAGTGGCGCTCACACGTGTCACCATGGAGACGAGTCTCTGAGGAGCCGTGACTGTGTCCCCTTGTATGAGTCCCTCTCCTTTCACACTCACTCTGTCTGTTCTCGTAATGTCTGGTGACAATCAGCTTCTGACACACACAGACAGACAGACACACACACACACACACACACACACACACACACATGATGCATGCAAATACTGAACATACACAGTCTCTTCCTTCTCATTGCATTTTGGTCAAAACTATTTATTTCTATTGGTCAACTACTGTTGTTTTTATTGTGCTTTTCTAAATACATTTTGATTTAGCTGATTTAGATTTGGATCACTGATCATTTAATTTTTAAATCGAGTTTGGAATTTCATGAATCCTTTAAAATCAGCAATAGAGTTGTGGCACCATTATATCAGCCAAACCAACTTTTTTTCACCTCATCCTGCAAGAAATCCCTCCGGCAGAGTTCGCTTTAAGCCATAAGCAGAATGCTAGCGCAGAATTGCTGCATTTCTCCAGCTCAGCATTTCATAACTATTTATTTGTCTTTGAACTTCATTTTCCGTCAGCTCATTCTTGAGGGGTTGAGAGCCACATCCACTATGAAAACATTATTGTATTGATTGGTTTACATTTGAAGATGCCATTTTAATGAAACTGGTATGTGTGTGTGTGTCAGAGAGAAAGAGAAAGAGAGTGATGCGGATGAGTATTAATAGGGCCTCTGGTTCCTCTCGGTCTGATGTTTGTGTTGATGGATTGGGTGTTTTTTGGTCAGGTAGGCATTCGGGCCGCTCTCAGCAGGATCCCAATGAGTGCTGCATTGCAGTGAAAAGCAAAGAGCAGACATTAGGACTCAGTGTTTGTGTGTGAGAGAGTGTGTGTCGTGCTCCCTTGACAATAATACATCTTAATCAGAGCACACACTGCTGCTCTTTGCCCCTTACCTTCTGGCTGATATACTTCCCTTACCGTACAGAGCAGGGCACACATATTTCTTTTTAATAGTATTTGCCATACTTAAGCATGCACAATGATAGACTAATACAGAAGACTAATAATAAGCACAAAAATAGTGATAATAATAGATTTGAATTATGCTTATTTGCAAATATCCCATATTTTCTCATGAAAGGAATATTTTAAAAATGAATACACTAGGTGTTGCCTGATTCTTGATGTAAAAAGTTCACCCAGAAATGAACTTTCCATCACACGTTCTTTGTCCTGTCCTTTTTCTCCATACATTGAAAGTCAATAGGGACAGTTTTTGGAACCATTGTTCACCATTGTACCCTCTTTTAAGGAATTAGTTTATTCAGCAAGGATGCATTAAACTGATGCACAAAATGAAAGTTGTAAATTTACAAAGGATTTCTATTTCAAATAAATTTTAAAAATAACATAGATATCAGTTATTTTACATTTTAATAAGTTTATTACAATCAAATAAATGCAATCAAAGACAAAACATATATTCTATTTTAATATGCAACGCTATCTCACAACCAATTTGTACGCATTTGTACGAAGAGGCTAATTCGTACAAATTCGTACTACCTCACTCGTGTGAATTTGTACAATTTGTCTAAACCACAGTGACAGATAGATTTAGGGACGGGTTTTGAGGTTGATTCATTCGTGTGAAATCAAACAAAGTGGGCCATTTGCCAAATACGTACGATTAGGCAAAAATCATACAGATTCATACGAATTCCCACGAGATCTGGTTGAATTATCTTATTTGCTGTTCCATTGCTGAAAGAAAGTCATAGAGGTTTAGAAAGACACCAGGGTGAGTAAATGATGGCATCATTTAAATGTTTTGGGTAAACTATCCCTTTAATCAACAGGCTACGTTGAAACCATGTTAACATCGGGAATCTTATTTCTGGTGTCCTGACAAACAGTGAACAAAACAGTCAAAATAAGAGCCAAATCAAAAGTGTTTTACATAAAGAAGACTTTATTGTCTTTTACATACATCTCTTAGTATAATATCTTTAGATTCAATAATACCAGTACGTCAAAAATAATAATTATAGTTATTATATATAAAAAACTATGCCTTAAACTACTCTTTACTTTTTAAAAACATAAATGTTTTATATATTAATATTTGTTCTGTTTTATAATCTGTCAACAAAAATAAAAAAGTCACAGGTTAATGAGCGTATCAAGTAGCTTTTACTGTTTTTAATACTGACGGTATACAGGAGGATTGATGGTTTGTGATGTGTTGTGTACATAACCTATGGATCTTGAATGAAACGCAACAATACAGGGTGTTTTTGTGACATATGAGGACACACGTGTTTAATGACATAGGTATGACATAGGTATTACAAGGAGAATGTGTTATATGAGAACATTGGCCATGTCCCCAGTTTTCAAAATACTTACAAATCATACAGGATTAGTTTTTTTGAGAAAGTAAAAAGGCAGAATGTTTCCTGTGATGGGTAGGTTGAGGGGTAGGGGCGGTATAAAAACCGTAGCGCCTATGGAATGTCCCCATATGTCACAAAAACAAACGTGTGTGTGTGTGTGTGTGTGTGTGTGTGTGTGTGTGTGTGTGTGTGTGTGTGTGTGTGTGTGTGTGTGTGTGTGTTTGTACTGTCAGCTAGTAGAGGTTCAGTGAAATACCTGGTAAGAAGAGAGGCATGATGGTTTATATAGTCCAGTGGGATGACAACTATCTGATTTTTACCTCTCAGTTATGGTCCAAAAACAGTAAATGTGAGGGCACGCCTTGGTTTTTCTACTGAAACCAAGCAATTGTGGGCTCTAACCGAGCCATAGGGCCGCCCTTTCTTTCGAATCAACAGACAGACAGAGAAAATAAATATTGTCCACCAATAAAATGGGTTTGGCAATTGCAAAAAAGCATTGAAATGTGTAGGATATGTGTAGCTTGCAAAAAGCTTTGTGATTGGGCCGCTTGATTTCAGCAGCAGTGAGGGCAGAAACACCAGACGCGAAAGAACTTGACACAATGGAAGCCTAAAGCATCTGGCTACACAAGTCTTGGGTGCAGCAGCAGCAGCTTTCTATGTGCTTCTTTCATATCACACAACACTGCATCTACTGCATCTAGATCAGTAATGGGATATTGAGAGACAGGAGAGGCTCCAGCTTCCACTTCTGAATTTAGCGACTAGCCTATAGATAGTTAAGTGTTTAACTACCATACTTTACACATGGCCATAGTCAACATAATGAAAAGACGGTCATCACACAGGTCTTAATGAAAGCTAGGCAGTGATCGATATGACGTGATGTCATTATCATTCAAATTTCAGCTAAAACTTGAAACTTGCGAGCCACTGACATTCAGTATTGCTCTTTACCTTAGCACATCTGAAGAAATGCCCTTGTTGTATTCTTAGTGGCATAATACCGACTTGGTAATAGGTGTTTTCCTGTGCGTGCAAGATTTTGGCACACAGCAAAAAATCAGTTTAATCACTATTTTTATCTAATTGTTTTTTAGTAAAAATATCTAGACATCCTTACATGAGCAGAATTGCATAAGACTTGTTTTGAGAGATTATGTCTTTCTGAATTAAGTTCCCCTATAATCTCTTATATCATAATCCCTTAAAACAAGTTGTATAATATCTGGTGCAATTTAGGCTAATTTTGTGTACAATTTTATATAAAATATTTTGTACGCTTTAATATTTTTAGTGCTATCAAATCGGTTAATCTACAATTAATGGCATCCAAAACAAAAGTTTGTGTGCGTGCTGTGTATAAAATTATTATTTATATATAAATACACACACATGCATGTATACATTTAAGATTTTTGATATATATATATATTTATACATTATATATATATATATATATATATATATATATATATATATACATACATACATACATACATAAATGTGTACATATACATAATAATTATATACAGTACACACACATATATTATGTAAACAAACTTTTATTTTGGATGTGATTAATCGATTTGGCAGCACAAATATTTTGATATTGAATATTTTATAATTTTATGTTGTAAGCACAAATCTAACATCATTTAGAGAGGTTTATTGTTAAAACTAATTTCTAAAAGGAGTAATACAACCAAAAGTAATTAAAAAAAATAGGTATATTCTCTGAAAACTCATCTAAATATCTAATGCAGTTCTGCTTCTTAAAGAAAAATGCATCTTAAAGGATGTTTAGATTCTTTACTGGAAAATAATACAAAATAGTGAACGTCTAAACGTAATAAAAGTTGTTGGTGTTTTGCATTGGAGACTGTGTGTTCTGTGGTGACTGTAAACAATTTGGGTCATAGCCTCTCATTCCCGTTTCAAACGTTTTTGTATCGTCTGCTTTCGTTCAAAGGAGGTAGGTCTATTTTGTTGGCAAAGAGAGATGACTCCCATTTGAGAAATCCTTTTGGCAATCTTGTTATTTCCAGCTGTTTGTATCCTAAGGAATCCCTCCTCCAGATCTTGGTTGTGCAGGGATGCAAGTTGTATTGGGAGACTAGCAGGAACCAGCGTGGTGAGGGAGGGCGGTGAGGGACACTGTTATTGTCCTTCAATCACACTTTTTTATCCTGGTTTTCCATTTCTGTCAGTGCAAGATAAATGAAAGCAACAGGGATCCTCCTTCATGGCCCGGGTCCCACCGCTGGATCCAGTCGAGGCAATGGTCAGGAAGCATCAAAACTACAGAGTGAAATGAGCAGTTGATTAGGATCTTATATGTGTTCACATATTTGCATTGAACCTGAAGATGCAAGCATTCAAACAGGGTAACATGTAGTGTTTTAATATGGATTCATGTGTGTGTGCGTTTGTGTTTTAACTTGTGTGTGCTCAGCAAAAAGAAAAGGGCAAACGATTTGAATGCTTTCCCTCATGTTAAATTATTCTGCCATTAAATCTGCTACATCATTAAATATTAACTTCTTTGCTGTTTCTGTTAGATGGAATATATACTACCATTCAAAAGTCTCCAGTTCAAACGTTTTTAATGTTTAAGTCTCACATGCTCACTAAGGTTGCTTTTTTTTAAATTAAAAATACAGTAAAAATGGTAATATTGTGAAATATTTATTACAATTTAAATTCATTACATTTTCTGTGATGCCAAAGCTGAATTTTCAGCATCATTACTCCAGTCTTCAGTGCCACATGATCCTTCAGAAATCATTCTAATATGCTGTTTCCTGCTCAAGAAACATCATATTACCCGTGTTCAGCTGCTGCTTTTATGATTTTTTTTTAATTTATTTTTTTATTTTTTGAGGAAACTGTGATACAAAAAATATTATTTGATGAATAGAAAGTTTAAATGAACACTATTTATTTGAAATAGGATTATTGTGTATTTAAAGTCACTTTTGACCAATTTAATGCACCTTGCAAATATTTGTCAAAATAAAAACTTACTGACCTCACACTTTTGAACAGTAGTAATCCTACACTAGTGTAAACACACAAATATAACCACGTGAATCTTCAGCATGTGCTATGATGCTAATCCTCTTTTGAGCATTAGTAACATGCGTACTGTACATTAGAGATGTTAGCCTTACCTGTCCCAAAGCTTGACACTTCTACAGGTGCTGCTGCAACAGCCAGCTGATATCAGAGCTGCAGAGGAACAGAATATATTGAGCATACATTTTAGATGGTTAATTAATATTTATGTTTAAATGTGCTATTAGCAAAATAACAGCTAATGTTTAATAACAATATACAAGCATAACACTTTCCAGGCTACACTAAGTTTCTTTAGAAAAATGGTGAACTGACTCACTGACTCAGAAATAATAGTAATTATTCACTTGTTTATAGACCAGCTAAGTAACCTAAAGCACTGTTTTACACTGCCATTTTGGTGTCAGAGACAACCTATAATTTTCAGTTGTATCTTGTCTTTTCATTCGTTCTGTTCGGTTAAATGGGCAGCATCAGGACATTTAAGGGAAAGAACAATACTTCAGTGTGCTTGTTACAGGTTACATGTATTTACTATAGTAATAACAGTAAAATATGTGTAAATACATGCACCTTACCAACCTCTAAACTAAACTCTAACCCTAGTAATTGCATTTAATAATTGATAAATGTATAATTACACTGCAACAATAAGGACACCTTAAATAAAGTGCAAATGAAAGTTATTGAAGATTTGCATCAAGTTTGTGTTTTCTTGTTTTTATGAATTTTGTGAAATCTTTTTCTGTTCTGTCTTTACATATACAGCATACACATTTTCTGTGACTTGCAGTGTCATTTTAGTATTATTTATATTCTATTATAGTATTTTTTTTGCAATATTTTGATGCTTTTCATATAGTGTTCATATTTTATTTCAGCTTTATTTAAATGAATGAAAACCATTTTAACAGTTTTAGTTAGCAATAACAACACTGGTTAAGTGTCATCTAAATAAACACTTTAGTTTGTTTCCCTTCTTTAAGAAACTGAATGTGTTAACTATAAAACAATGAGGTTAATCATTGAATTATCGAATGCTTTGACTTCCCTGGTTTCTTTTGATCGGTTGACCATGCAAGGCTGTTTATTTGTTGCCTATTGATGCTGAGGCTATTCTACCAAGCCAAAGTTTGCTATCTATCCACTCACTTTGGATCAAATCAGTAGCTGGATGCATATAGCTAGATTTGATGTGGTTGTTGAAGTAGCATTTTTCAGAAATAAATAAGGGTGTAAAATGATAGGCTTGATAGCATGCATGTTATGTTTTGTTAGCACACTGCACAAGCAGACATGCACACAAAAGAGAGAGGATAGAAAGATAGGGAGAGAGAAAGAGAAACAACGTGCAAGAGAGAAAAGCCTGCTCTAATCCCTGTTACGTACAGCGTGATTGCACCAGCAGGAGGTGTGACCCTGAGTGTCTGCTGATGAAAAGTACCTTCTGCTTAAGTCAAGTGTCACTTCTGCAGCGACTGTGGAAGTGGAAGGACTCTCTCTGCCCCCCATGTGCCCATTCACACATACACACACACACACACACACACACACACACACACACACACACACACACACACACACACACACACGTGATAGGCGTAATGGTTTTTATACCATACGAACTGTACATTCTATCCCCCTTACACTGCCCCTGCCCCTAAACCTACCCATCACAGGAAACATTCTGCATTTTGAAATTTTCAAAAAAACATCATCTTGTATGATTTATAAGCCTTTTGAAAAGTGGGGACCGCTAGCTGGTCCCCACAATGTAGGTCATCTCAGGTTTTACTATCCTTATGGGGACATTTGCTTGGTTTTCTCCACTGATTTACATTGCTTAAGGCTTATTACAGTGATACTTCATAGTATTCTATCTATCTATCTATCTATCTATCTATCTATCTATCTATCTATCTATCTATCTATCTATCTATCTATCTATCTATCTATCTATCTATCTGTCCGTCCGTCCGTCCGTCCGTCCGTCCGTCCGTCCGTCCGTCCGTCCGTCCATCTATCCATCTATCTATCTATCTATCTATCTATCTATCTATCTATCTATCTATCTATCTATCTATCTATCTATCTATCTATCTATCTATCTATCTATCTATCTATCTATCTATCTATTTGTCTGTCTGTCTGTCTGTCTGTCTGTCCATCTATCTAAAAATGGTGCTAAATAGTGCATAAAGTGGTGCATTGCCTTGCACAGGGGAACCACTTTAAGTGCTACACTCATGTCAAAAAAAGAGTGCAAAATTTTACCTTTTAAGGGGGCACTATATAGTATTTTTGCAGTAAAACATCCAAAAAACACTAGTTATATATATATATTTTGTTCAGTTGAGTTTGTACAATATCCCAAATGTTTCCAACTATTTGTAAATTGTGAGAATATTGCTATTTTAACCAAGGAGCCGGGACGTCAGAGGAAGTCACCTGTCAATTGGGTCATATCTGCGTTACCCTCGGTTTCCGGTTTTATTTGGCAGAAATGCTTTACTCTTAGCAGTGTGCATCAAGTGTCACAGCAGCCGCTGACCGATAGCACAGAGTAACGTCATAACATCATTTTAAACACACCTGAATGTATCTAATATGATAAACAGAGCTGCGTTATCTCATACTCATGACCAGAAAAGCAGAAATGCAGCCTGCGTCTGTGTCCCGTCATAATAAAAGTCCTGTTGCTCGCGTGGCGTGTGTTTGCGTAACAATCGCTCCAGCGGCCTTGCTCCACAACACTCTGTCCTGCTTTGCTTCATACTTCAGTAATGTTAATAATCGCATCCATCTACATGATTTCTGCCTGAATCCTATTTTCTACTGGCTGTGAGGTGAATACCACGTCCCAAGATTCTGTGCTCAAACTTGGCATCATCAAACTACACCTTTTTTTGAATAGGTGCCCTCTAGCGGTCGGAAAAATTACATAGTTCAGCTTTAAGGTACAAGTGGCCGTCACTGGGGTGGTACCCTTAAGGGTACATTTTTGTACCGGGGTAGGCAACTTCAGTGCTAGAGATTTGATGTCCTGCAGAGTTTAGCTCCAACCCTTTGAAGCCACCACAGTATAAAACTCATAGCTTCCAGCCTGCATTGCAGCATTAAGTTGAGATTCATATGCTGATTCTTGATATCTGTGTGCATCTAAACTTTTGTCTCCCTAGAATGTATTTAAAAAAATTAATTTAGAATGTCTGATCTGACGCAAGAAAGAATTTGTGAATATTATTTATTCATATTTATAGTCAGTGATGAGTTTAGTCAAACATTTTTCTTCTTGATAAGTTTGTTTATGGCTTATTTTGATTTGAACAGATTATGTGTAGCACTGTAACAAACACCACAAACTAACATAAAAATCCAAGCGTCAAACTGCCCAACTAAAGGAAACACTGATCACCATAATGGTGACTAAACATTTTCAAAAAACATCATCTAAACCTCCGTTAATTACCAAAAACAGCTTCTATAAATGTCTTTCAGGGTTTGAGCCAAACTCTGTAGGACACCGACTCACAATAGGACTGAACTTGCCTACTCATGCTAAAAGTAGAGGAAAACAATGGTTTAACTGTCCCTTAAGGGCCAATTGTGTCCATCCTCCAATTCCTCCTTCCACATAGTTTAAACTGCTCTTGTCTTTTTGCATTCCCCACCCCATTCTCCTCCTTAGATACGTCACTCCACTCTCATATGTTTGCTATGAATGCGAATTGACAACAGTTTCATATTGCTTTGCTGGGTAGCCATTATGGTAGCCATAATAAACATCAATAAGTATAATCAAATCAAGGAACTACCATTGCCTCAAAATACAGCTTTCATCACAATAAAATGTTATAGGCTTAGTATGAAAATATAGAAGAAAAGTTATTTTCAGTGTAATCAGTTTCTGGAACATTGAGAACTACACAGGACTAAAATACGCATTTTTGAATAAACTGAGAAAGTGAATTATTACACTGCAGAAAGGTTCTGTTATGTGCTCAAATTATGCCTAAACCAAGTACTGCTAGTCAAAAAACTCCCATTCGATGAAAATACCTGATCTATTTAAAGCCTAATAGTTTGCGGAGCACCATCAGAGTAAAGTAATGACATTATAATGGTGCAGAAGGGAGCAGAACAGCGGCACAGAAGATGAATGAAGGTGCTTAAACCTCTGACCCGCTTCTGTATATGTTGCATTTGTCAATATCTATTAAAAAAAAACAGCCTTTAAGTTCAAACTATCTCTGCCCTCTGTAGCTTCTAATGACTGCAATAAATTGTACACTCACAAACGCATAAACCCACCCTACACTAAAAGAGACACACAAATTCTGGTAGTAAGAGATGTTTTATGGTGCAATTGTTGTTTGTGAATGTAAACCATTTATGTCTATAATAAGCACAGTGGCTTGAAGCTGTTAAAGGTCTCAAGAAAAGAAAAAGTCCATAAAACACGTTAAGCACACACTTCAGTTCAGTGTGTTTGGAGTAAAAACTTTTCCTCAGGCAGCAATGACTTTTATTGACAGAACTGGCTTCTTCTTTTAGCTTGTTTGTGACGTTGCTTTTCAATTAAGGCATTAATATGTATACATAAAATAAATGTGTTATTCAGTAATAGTGCTTGCATATAAATTATATTTACTTTTCCTGAAGGAAATAAGAGTGCTTTTAAGACACACACACACACACAAAAATAATGTTTTTAGCTTAAGTTTAAGACGTTGAATCTGCATAAATGAAATGCCACACAAGATGTGCTGTTGTCTGTCATTAAATCGGGTCAAATCAGAATTCAGTAAGCAAATATATACAAACTACATTCACCAATGGCAATTCAGCATGCAAATTACAATAAGACTGTCAGATTATGAATGCCACACTTTCTTAAAGGTGCACTGTGTAAATTTTAGCGACATCTAGAGGCGAGGTTGTAAATTGCAACCACCGACTGCTCCCCCCTCCCTTTTGAAGCACATAAAGAAGCTACAGTGGTCGACACAGGACAAACATGTTGTCGCCTGAAAGAGCAGAGAGTAGCTAGCGCTCTGTAGGTCAGTTTGTCTGTTTGAGGCTACTAACATGGTGGTGCAAAATGCATGTGTAGTACCCATAGTGTATGGAAATATAAATAGCTCATTCTAAGGTAATAAAAACATAATGGTGCATTAAGGAAGGTCTTTATAAACCTCTTAAAACATAGATATGTATTATATTGCATTTCTGTCAATGGATCCTCATTACACATTGCACCTTTAAGAGGAGATTTTAAAATTGTAGTTATATATTTAGTATAACGTTTATAACAAACATAAATAGAAAGACTGAAATCTACAACAGTGGGCTTTTAACCTGTCAGGACAAGTACCCATTTAGATATAGAGAGACAACTGATGTACAGAATTTACTTCGTACAAGTGTATGTACGATTGTGGCCAAAACTGGTACTGCAATCCTCTCCTCCTCCCCCCTGACTCGAGGTTGCCTGATAGGCTGCAGGATCAGCTGGAACGTTTGTAGCTGCAGCTGTGGTAACTAAAGCAGATCTGGCAACCCGGATGCAGAAACACTACTGGCTTTGTGATTGGTAGATAGGCGGAGGGCGGAGCTTCAGGCCAAAACACAACATGTCAACATCAACATCAGTCGAGGGCTGCAACAACAACTTTTAAATGACAATATCCTGGCCGGACTACTGTTGTCAGTGATATAAGTATTTGAAATTAACATCTAGTGACATATCAGGGACATTTTATGATTAATTGAAATATATTTCTAACATACAGTTCCTTTAACTTTAGCTTTGGGTTAAGCTAATTGTATCTTTTTATTTCTGTTTTTTGTTTTTTTCACACACAAAAAAAATTATATTAAGTACTTGGCAGACCCCCATGAGTACCACTGAGGACAAGACACCTGACCTACAAAACTAAGTTTGAATTCAGTTAAGTGGTCTGTGCTGAATTAGTTGCATAAAATTGTAGAGAAGATAAGGGAGAATGAATAAAAGGAATTTCAATACAATGGCTTCTTGTAAGCGCAGTAATGAGCAATGCAGTGTTGGTCCAGGAATGTATTGGAAATGTCTGAACAGCACTGCGGTAGAATCTTCATTAACATGGGAGGAGCAGGTGTGCTCCAGCAGGAGATGAAGACAGGACATTGATACTCACTTTTAACTGGCTGTATCTAGCATGTTAAACTGAGGCTGATTCAGTCATGTGTTGTCATCTTAACCAATCAATTACATTGTTTCATTCTCTTCCTCTGTTTCTTCCCTCTTTTGCTTTTCTCCTTATCTCTGCTGTAATCAGTCAGTACAAGGCTTCCCTGCTGCCCTTCACAAGGTCAGCTGCTGGCCCTCTCATTAAACAATCCCATCAGCCATCTCTCTAACTCTAATCACCTGCGCTAGTTCACACTGCAGTCTGGCCTTTCCATTTAAAATGAGAACAGAATGAATATTCCTTTGAGAAGCAGTGTAGCAAACACAAATCAATATCTCCTAGTCTCATAGAAAGAAGTACGGGACATATAGTTTGCTTCTATTTTAGGCCAACATGTATATTTTCTTAAATTTGTTGACAGCTAGAGGCTTCAAATTTAAGAAATGGGATTGGCTAGCGGCATACTATATAGTTTTATTATCTCTCCAGAGTCATATTGGTTGGACTCAAGGCGCGTATGCTCTCTGCAGCCAAATAAAAGCCTAAACCTTTCAGATCAGTGAATGGAAGCAGAGGGGAGAGTGTCAGAAAGGATAAAGTAGCCTTATGAGACAATAAGCATACAGGAACAATATGTTTCGCATCAGTCCACTCGACCTTTGGCCTGTTTGTTAGTGGTTGAATGGAGAGATGATAAAACGAAAGCGAAAAGAGAAGTGACTGTCTTTGATGTCCTCAGAGCAGACACGCTGTTCTGTTGTTCAAAGAACTCACACACACACACACACACACACACACACACAAGAGAGAGAACACCACAGTCATCATTCATTACCAAACATGGAAGCGACTTTTTTTGTAGAGACTATACAGCAAATCCAAAGAGAATGCAGACAATATGACTATCTGAATTTATCAACACACACACACTCAGTACTCTACTTATTATTTGCTGTATCATCGAGCAGAGATACTGTAATCCCCAAAAAATAGCCCAAGGTGACTTTCAGGATAGATTTATCAATATAGTGAGGGCCGTCACTTGAATTCAAGGGGCCCAGGGTTAAATGGCATGATGAAATTAATAAAAACCCTCATGATTTAGTTATTCATAATATTTTTACGTTTAAAAGGGAGATTCAGATTATTGACGCATCAATAAGTGCATTACAAATAAGTGCTTGTTAGTCCAGCTATATCTTTGTTTTAAGCTCCAGTAAATTTGGTGAATGTTTTAAGAGCTGTAATCTGCATTTAAGTTTCGAGATAATTTGTTACATTTATATAGCGCTTTATAGGCACTCGAAGCGCTTTACATGGAAGGGGGAATCTCTGAACCACCACCAATGTGCAGTATGCACCTGGAGGATGCAAGTGTAGCCATATTGTGCCAGAATGACCACCACACACAAGCTGATCGGTGGAGAGGAGACCGAGAGATGAATCGAATCATATGATCAGGAGGACATGATGGACAGTAGCCTGGTTAAAACCAAGTAGTATCTAAGTTATGGTCTGGCAAAGCTTCATAGACAAATCATTTCCAAAGGGAACGGACGTTGACGTAGCAGAGCGATGGAGAAACATCTGAGACAGCAATTCTCTGTTTTTGATTTCGTGGAAGATGTTGCAATGAAGACTTTTGACGTTGTTGTAAAATAAATATGATAATAGCTGGTGTCTACCGCCACTCCATCAACATTTTTGCATAATTTCAGACCGACTGAAAAATCTCGGATTGACGGTCGAACAGAAAACATCGAGCTCTGATCACATTTGCCCCCATTGCACGGCATTGTACCCACAAATGCATTAATTTAACATTTATTTATCAAAGCAGTATAAGCAGTAATAAGGAAGTATTGCGATTAGAATGCGCTTTGCAATATTTAAAAAAATAAAATAATATTGAGGAGTCTTTGGAAAATTGTCTCACACAAACTTTATTCAAATGCAGTCATTTCAGATGTGTTTTACATTTTTTACATGATTACCAGATCCAGTGTGAGGAAATAAGCACAGAAAGGCCAGCTCCAGAGCTGCTGTGTGGTGTTCGCACATATCACACTCCCCATCCTCCTCATCAAAGTAGGTGTAATCCACGTCTAGTGTTGTTCTTTGCTCGGGTTTTAACTAAAAGGAAAAGTTTATATAGCTTTAAACAGACGTGATAGCTGATTAAAACGAGTGATATTCCACAGCAGCATGCTGCTTCACCGTCGCTGCGCTGCTGTCGTCATCATGTTAACGTTTCTGATTGGAAATGGTTTTGAATGAGCTCTTTGCCAGACTACTTGCAGAGCAAATCTAAATTTGCCGGAAGTTGTCTGGGTTTTCCCAGATGGACAGGGGCCAATGGGCAAATTTGGCCAGGATGCCAGAGTTACACCCCTACTCTTTAACGAAGGACATCCTTGGATTTTTAATGACCACAGAGAGTCCGGATGCTGGTTTAACTTCTCATCCGAAGGACAGATATGTTTGGCATACATTTCTACACAGCATTTTGATACAGTTTGAGCTCACAAAAGGGGTCCTCAGTTTAAAAACATTAGCAAAACCATGGGCTATACTGTACCATAGTAGGTAATCATTTGTGAACAAGGGTCATTTTTATGTCAGATGCAATGGAAACAGTAAGGAGTTCAGAATCAGGTTTGAGGAGCACTTCAATATTAATGATTTAAATGCTCTTAAACAAAGCATAATAGTAGTGGATTGACTTCAAAGTGAAAAGCTAATGAGAAGAGGAGAAATAGACTGTTGGCCTACTTAACAGGATGTTCTGGGAGAAAAACCTAATCGCTATCTTAAACGCACTGTGCTACCTGCCACCCTTGCGAGGAATGAATGACAATGAGCTACAACTTCCCACCTCTGCCGGGATCAACCGGTCATCCTATACTCCCCACTGGACAAGGTCAACCCTTAATGAGCTTCTCTGCAAATAAATCTGAAATCCGGACCTCGCTGACCTCACCGAATTCCTTCAGGCAAAAGAGGGCTATTTTCATAAGCATAAGCGCATCTGCGTGACTGTTTTTAATATTGTGATGCCCTCCGCACTGTATTTGTGCCATCATAGAGTATAAAACAATGGGAAGCCATCAAGGAAATCAGGTCAGTTAAGAGATTAAATCAAAATTTGGGGGAAAAAATTAAAAACCATGGAGCTCAAATAGTTTATGCAATGTACTTTCTCTACTAATCCCTATTCAGAGTGAAGACAGTCTGGGTCTGCACCACAGAGGAACACACTCTCCTAATAAGAGAGCGTCTTTCCTGAGGAGAGTTTTTTCTCATGTTCAAAACCCATTTTAAGGCTTAAAATTGCCCTACAAATGACAAACAGAAGTTTAAATGTTGAAATACAATGCATTTTCTGACATATACATGCTCACACACTGGTGGAGGGTGGGTTGCTCTACTGACCCAGCTTCTAGAAGCAATTTCCCTGAAGCACCAGTGTTCATCACAAAACACATCAGCGATTCAAATTTTCCATAAATACTGTGTCCCCAATAGAGCTAAAGCACATACTGTACTTTAAAAAATGACATCTAAGATAACCAAAAGCTTAAGACTCTTCATCCCTCAAGACCACCTGTACAGTCTAACGTACAAAATGACAACTTTCTCTGAGCATTTATGGTTATTTTAAGGCCCTGAAAGTGTAAGTCATTTTAAAACAGTTTCTCTGGGCTTTTGTGGAGAGAATGCTGTTGAATGAATGAATGAATGATGCATTTATATAGCGCTTTCATACACTGTCAAAAAAAAAATGGCTTCAATTGAAAATGTTCTAGTGACTGCATGCACATAAAAAATAAATAAATAAAAAAAAAAAAAAAATTCAGTTGGCCGAATTGAAATTCTGTGCATTGATGCAATTTAATTCACTTAAATTAAATTCGGCTAACTGAAAAATGTAGATGTGATCAGTCACTTGAAAATGTTCAATTGGAGACCTGATTTTTTTTACAGTGTATGTACTACTAAGTGCTTTACACTCATGACAGGTGTTTCCTCAACCACCAGTGTGCAGCATCCACTTGCATGATGCGACAGTGGTGGAAAGAGTACTGAAAAAGCATAATCAAGTAGAAGTACTTTTACTTGTCAAAAAATGTAATTTAAGTAGAGTAACAGTCGTAAATACTACTCAAAGTAGGAGTAAAAATAGCCGTTTTAAAAGTACTCAAGAGTAGTGAGAGTATTGTTATGAATGTTATTCCACCTGATACCCTGCAAATTAAAAACTGTTTAACAAAATTAAAAACCTGTTTTACATTAAAAAAATTAACGTACATTTTTTTATTTAAAAAATATTACTTTTCAAAACGCATTCGTTGTACTGCTTTAATTTTAATGGATGTTTTCTCTGTAAAAAAAAATAGAAATCATAGGGCCTTATGGATTGGACTTGTTTGTTCAGCACATCCCACAGATGCTTGATTGGATTAAGATCTGGGGAATTTGGAGGCCAACAAATTGGTTGTTGTGCTCCTTAAATCATTCTTGAACCATTTTTGCTTTGTGGCAGGGCGCATTATCCTGGTGAAAAAGGCCACAGCCACCAGGGATTTCCATGAAAGGCTGAACATGGTCTGCAACAATGCTTAGGTAGGTGGTACGTGTCACGTGACTTTTTTCCATAGTGCATCCTGGTGCCATGTATTCCCCAGGTAAGCAACGCTCACACACCTGGCCATCACCGTGATGTAAAAGAAAATGTGATTCATCTGACCGGTTCACCAGTGTTCCTTCTTTGACCACTTTTGATAGATACTGACCACTGCAGACCGGGAACACCCCACAAGAGCTGCAGTTTTTGAGAAGCTCTGACCCAGTTGTCTAGCCATCACGTCACCTGTCATAATAATGTTATGTCTGATCGGTGTATATATATTTATTGATTTTTATATTTGTGCAATTGAAATGAATAATGACTGGAGCATTCAAAACATGAAAAAACACCATATACAGTATGAATGTGTATGTGTTTATACACACACACACACACACACGCACATATATGTATATATGTAAATATAAACACATACACATACATACTGTATATGTTTTTTTCATGTTTTGAATGCTCCAGTCATTGCACAAATATAAAAAAAAATTGTATTCCACAAAGCAACGTGAGTAAATGACAGGATTTTCATGTCTTTAAGCATGTAAAAAAAATCCTGTGCATATGGATTATGCCAAGAGTTATAAAAGTAGATGAGTGTGGTTGGCTATTGTAAACTAAACGAACGATCTCAAGGTTGTGTGATTGACGTGTGCCGCTGGATGGAGCAGTATATGGATGACATTATGTCCTCCCTGTGACGAATCTGTGAGAAGCTTCCACACACAATTATGTCAACCCTATAAATAACCACAAACAGCCTGAATCTCTTGCCTCTGGAAAATTATCCTTCTTTCATCTCAAGTCATTTCACATGTGGAAAGAGCAGAATGTCAAAATTCTTAGTAGTTATGATGATACAGTAAGAAAATAAATAATGCGCTGAGAGTGATCAAATAGTGACTGGTCTCCCAGCCTGGTCAGGCTTATCTGAACTGGTTTTAGAGGGGGGTTGCACATGTTTCAGCATGGCTAGACGGAAACACCCTCTACAGTAAGAACAGGAAACCAGCTTGATTTAAGATGCAGGGGTGGGGGGTGTTGGTTACCACTTGTTTATTAGTATTGTGGTTATTCGTTAGTCAAAGTCAAAGTACAATACCATTATGGCGACCAATGTATGACTATGTATTTATACTACACACCTGTAAGCATTAGGAACATAATTCATCAATAGTCAAGAATACTCTAAATGAGTGCACATTTAGCTTATCACTGATAAGTGACGAGCACGAGCAGCAACATTGGCATTAGCTTGTTGCTAAGATAAGGACACAGTACCATAAAAAGCATTGTGATACATATTGTAATATTGGATAAAAGAATATATTTTCAATTACACTAATCCATTTTAATACACAGTTCTAATTTAATGAAATACATTTATTTCAAATGTCTCTTGAATCATCAGCCATATTGAAGTCTTTTTTCCCACTGAGCTTGTTGCAGTGCATTCTGGGATTCCCCTAATGAAGCCTTATAATGCAGCATATGTAGTCACCTCACAATGTTTTGAAATAGAGTCCAAGTAACCCTTCAATATTTCTCACACAGGGCTATTTTGTATGTATATCTCCATCCACCCATCTCTTCCTCTGGTTCTGAAGATTGTAATTCCCTGATATGATGAAATATTTATGAGCATAAATTGAAAAAGGGGTCATTTAGTGTGGCTGTATTTTCCAAACTCCATCAGCACATTATGAATTTCAAAATGCATGTCAGGTCATGCATTCAGATGATTTATAAAGAGCGCAATAGCACACTGTTTATGCTGAAGGGAGTCCATAAATACCCACCGTTAGCTGCCTGCACACGCTGCCCTCCTCCCACAGAGAGCACTGCATGGTTTGAGGTTCCTCCCTGAGCATTACCTCTCTCATCTGCATATAAATTTCATTAATTTTAATGGTCTTACCAATTACCTGGCTCTGTTGGCTAATTTCATTTGGTCTAAAGGCTCTTTTATTGAGTGTGGATAGAGATGGAAAACAAGGGTCTATCTCCTTACTATGCGTCTAAGCTATGTGTTTCTGTGGAACCCACTGCTTGTTAGTTACCTGCATATGTGTGCACTTGTGTAAATAGCTGTCCATTCAAAAAAGTGGTTGAATAACAGTGATTTATTTCATCTGAGTGGGTTTTCTAAAGATTAGAAACAAAGTGTAGCCTTGCCACACTGCAGTATTCTAGGAGGAGAAAAAAAAATACAGTATACTAACTTACTTGCACAAATAATGAAGGATGGTTGTGTAATATGACTCACAAGCTGAAAGGAACTGCTGCCTTGCTTCACATTGAGACCAAATAAGGCTGAAAGACCTTTAGTATAGTCTTAAGGCTGCAAGATACTCCGCAAGAACAGAGAAAAAAGTTTTCGCTCCCAGGGCTGAAAGAACAAAATTACGTCATTTTGTTCTCTCAGCCCTGGTTTGGAAGTTCTCGCAGCTTGTTCTCGACACATCGCCTGAGCAGAACTTTTTTCTTGCGGGTGTCCAAGAACTATTGTGTGATTGGTCATACATTTAAAGTGGGTGTGGTTAATGCAGAGAAACTCAGATGATTGGCACCTGCTTTTCTCGTGAAGTATGGAATGTACTGGCCAGAACGAACTTTGTTCTTGTTCTTGCCACCTTGAGAAAACAAACATATATTATTTTAAAAAAGAAAAGAAAAAAAGATCTACATTGAAAGACTTTTCATTGTCAGATGACCAATCAATTGAAATGCCTTGAATGTCAAGGTTGTTCTTGTCATTGTGTTGATCTATTCTGTGATTCAGTTGTTGATCGTCAAATTGCACATGTCCTACATTAACACAGTCAGCCCAAATAAAAAAAAAAGGTGTAATAGCTTCATAAGGTTAAAGTTGGTGTTCTTTCACCATTGACAGCATAAGCAGCACTATGCTTTCTGAAGCTGATACATGAGTGTCCTACAGTCTTTTTCTGCCTATGCTTAGAAATGTGACCCGGCTGTACGAGCCAAGTGCAAAAGTGCAGCGCTTTCACCATGAAAAAGAGTTTCACCTCTCTCCCTGATTCTCTGTCTCAATCCATCTCTCACTTTTCACTTGTATAGCAAAGCAGTCTATTCTTGCCCATACCACAGTACACAAAACCTCCAGTCAGCAACAAACATAAACATGCATACTAAAAAACATGCTAAATATTGATAAAGTCCATATATTTTCCATGTTATAAAAAAATATAGTCTACAGTATTTCTTAAAAAATAAGCAGTTCACAGTTTTACTAACAAACCATAGCTGCTACAAATATTAATGTTAGCATACCTGCTATAAGGTTTGTGTTATTAGGCCTACTCCAGGCAAGTTCATTGCTGCTGAATTAGCTCAACTGAAGGTAATCACCTACATGTTTAAACTAGTTTTTATCTAAACATTTTTGGACCCAAAAAAGCATCTTTCACTAGTTCCATTCTGACAGAATTTTTTTACATATATAAATTGTAAATACTTCATATTAGAGTAATGTTTTACCATTGCCATATCCTGCAAGGGCTTACATTTAACCAAGTCTGCTATATTTCACAGTATGTCACAGTTCTGGATAGTTGCTATCAGCGCCACATTAATGCACAGGCTTACCTGGGCTTAAGCCCAGAGCCCAGGCTGAGGAAAGACCTATAGTGCTGCTGGAGATATGTGTGACATATTAAAATTGAATGTGTTGCTATGCTTCACTTAGCTTCGAGTGTGTTGCTGTGAGAAGGTCGGGATTTGTAAAGTTGAGGTATTGTTGCCCATCCTGAGTGAGGAAAGAGCTACCGATAATGTGACATGGTCATGAGATAAAATGAGAATAGTGAAATTGAACTAATACAGTGGCACACAAAGAAGTTGATATTCAACAGGGAATGTCTAGGTATCTAGACTTTGACTTTTTTAAAGGTTTTATCCATTAATAGCAGGTCATAAAGTAGTTTAGACTTGATCTGTCCCAGCTTACTAACACATTACTACTTATGTTTATTTTATCTCCTCTCCTGTCCTTCCCTTCCTGAGCATTTCTTTTTTCAACTAGTAGAACAGGGAAATAGCAACAGAAAAGGCATGGGTCTAGTTCCCAACGAATGCTTGGACTAATAAAAATGTATGTAAACCAATGTTCAAAAGTTTGGGGTTAATATGATTTTTTACATGTTTTTGAATGTTTTATGCTCACCAAGGCTGCATTTATTAAATCAAAATGCAGTAAAAAAAAACTGTAATATTGTAAAATATTATTACAATTTTAAATAACTGTTTCATTTGATTCACTCATGCATTTTTTTTTTTTTTTTGACAAGTAGAAGGAACATCATATTAATTTCTTACAAAAAAAATGTACTGACCCAAACTTTTGAACTACGTAAATGCATCAAATGTGTAAATATACTCACAAAAAAATCTTGCTTTCCAGTAAAAATATCAAAGCATTCTAAAACAAGACAAGTTGACAAGTTGAAGTGAATTATTGCATACATTGAAGAACAACATGCATTAGTATTAAATATGTAAATACTTTTTAAATTCTTAATAATAATAATATTCATTCATTCATTCCCCTGAAAGTCAATGGGGTCCACTGTCATTTCAGATTCCACATATTTCTATTATACTTGCTTTCAGAATGATATTTTTAGGTGATCTATTTGGACTTACATAACGACACTTGCTGTAACTTCAACCACTAATTCACACCCACACACAAACACTAGCCACTAGTACACTCTTATGTCACCGCCAAAGGTCAATAGACTATCATAAAGACGTGTGTAAACACCTTCCCATTAACTGAACATTGATTTCTCCTAGAATGGCATCCCATTTTCACAGCACTTCCAATGAAAGCAAACCTCACCCTGTCTGCATGTATTTTTCTTCTACTTCTTTAGAACATATAATGGTAGGTTAAATGTGGCTATGAACCCATGAAAGAGCTCTGTATATTGGGTAAAAGCTCTGCAGGGACCCTGACCACTGCAAGCCCTTGTGTTCCCTCTTTCTGAGGTAGCCATCAATGGTTTCTCATGTGCGCCTCAAGCCAGCAGGAAGATAAACAGGGGTTCTAGGTAAAGAGAGGCCTTCTCAGCATGAATTCCTAATATCTTACATAATCTCTGTGTTACCGGGCAGCACAGAGGCTAGTATTGGTAGAGATGGCACTGGGATCCTTTTGGAACACAAGGCTTTTGTTAGCAAATTTGAACATCTTCCAGAGTATGGGAGAGATCAAGGGCTATAATTTGAGATTAATAATGTATATCATTTTCACAGCGATGAATTAAACTATTATTGTAAGATATGGGCAGCAAAAGTCAAGAATTGAAGCTGACAAATTGTCTCGAACAAAGACACTGACTGTCCTATACAGTTTTTTACAGAGGCCTCTGTTTGGATGGCAAATCAGATTTAAACAGTAAGTACATATGCTATGTAAGGTGGCATTGAGTTTTTTCTTTATACATTTTTCTTTCAGATCTCAAGATTAATGCATAAGTAAGATCAATCTCAGGGACATAGACAAAAAATTTGCTTGCCTGGCTGAAGGACATTATGGAAGTGAACAATACTCTACTGATGCAAAAAATAAATAATAAAGAAAAGATTAATATAGAAGCAAAAACCCTTAACTATTAGAAACTGTAGGAGGTAACACATGCAGTATGTATTGCTCTGTGCGCTGTGGTTTACAAAAAGGAGTAGTTAAGCTCTCATTTCAGTTCCATTTATGCATTTGGCTGACACTTTAATCCAAAGCAAGTTACTCTGCATTCCAGGTGTACATTTTATCTGTTTATACATTTCAAAACCATGAATTTAGCATTGTCAGTGTCAAGTGAGTTTGCATGTGGATGATGTTTGATACCGTGGATATCCGATTCAGACAATGTCATATCAGATCACTTGCTTGTTTGTTGTTGGTAGCCTACCAAATAAGATCCGTAAAATGTTTCTTGCAGATTATTATAGTTTAATATTTTTTTTGCCCCCTTGAAGTATTGTTATCATTAAAGCTACACTGTGTAACTTTTTTAGTTTATTTTTAGCTAAAAACACTTAGTTCTTTCAAAAATATATGTGCTTATTAATGTATATTTACTTCTTTCAAGTAATAAAGTATTGTCGTAAGTTTATAATATGCCATTGAAAATACATACGGGTGAGGGGTTCGGATCGCCATGTTGCCCCTCCATCTTGAAAGTACATTAGCCAAAGAGGGACATACCCGTAAATTCAAGCTTCGCCTTTCGCGTATTAACACTCGATGGCACCTTGTCGAATGTGAAGAGGGGGATTGCTTGAGACTGCTATGAAAACCTGAAAGCCTTTTTGAAAGTCTGTCGCTGATGGAGGATCACTCTTATTCTCGAGAATATGTATCAGAGTCGCCAAGGAAGTGAAAAAGAGAATTAAGACGGCAACGCAACAGACAAATCAACAAAAAATAACGAAAAAGTAAAACTATTATTCATTTTACATAGATGTCATAACCTACATGTTAACTGACAAATTAAATAACTGCAAATTATAATAGTTTAAGTAACCTCATCACTTGAAGGAACACTCATGGAAGAGGTCGAACTGGAAGCCATGTTAATCTTGGACTAAATCGGCCACCGTAGGAGTTAAAACAAAATTGAGAGAAACAGAAATGAATGCTGCGTCCCAATTCGCCTACTTATACTACGTCCTAAAAGTATGTACTCTTTTTGTGAAGAAAAAGTATATACTTTTGAGTGTGTAGCAGAAAAGTATGCAAGCTTCGGGACATACTACTTCGCCATCTTTAACGGACTCTGTCACTTAGTTACGAGCATCCCATCACCGTTTAACTGCCCTGTAAGGCATCGTCAGATTCGTCACAGTTCAAATCCTCCACATTCAGTTTAATCTCCTATCATATCGGAAAGACATGTAGCCGCACGTTGATCTGCCATTTGTGGGTCTTTTGCAGAGACTCTCCTTATGTGTTTGCAGTTTGCATTTAAAAGTTAATGGCCAAACGTGTCATTACAAAAGTTCATAATGCTGCTGCAGGTGAAATATAATGTGGACAACACTGAATAAATATATTTTTTGTCAGGTTAAATATTGATAGTTGGTCACTCAAACCCCTTTATCTAAACTTCTCAACTGTCAGACTCGCACATCCATCATGTTTGTAGTTTTTTTAATGCTTTTTATCCGCGTTTGTAGTTCTAATCGAATCCTTGTCCAACTCGAAATGGGTTGTGGGCAATATCAGCCGTTAGAGTGCACATCGATCCGTACTTTGAATTCAGACCGGAAATAGTAAACCAACCAGGTATCTTTGAAATACTCTTTTCAACATACTACGATTTGGGACATACTAATTCTATTTTATCAAAATATCAGCTTTAAAAAAAATTGGTATGGTATGGTAAAAATTTTGGCTCATTTTAAAGGGACTCTTTATATGTATGTTTATATGTATACTATTTTGACATGGACTGACCTTTACTGTGTTTAAAGGTCCTGTTCTTACTTTAGTTGGTGTGTAATGCTGCTTTTTGAGCATAAATAATACCTGTAAAATTATAAAGCACAAAGTTCAATGCCAAGCGAGATATTTTATTTATTAGAAGTTCCCTTTCAAAGCCTACAGCGAACGGCCGGTTTGGACTATACCCCTGCACTTCCTTCAGGAATGATGTCACTCATGTTATATTGCACACTGTAAACACAATCAAGGCTTCAAAAACACACAAAAAACGGGGCATTTAATATATCAAGTTGATGGCTATAGTAATAAAGAGTCTAGTTTTTATTCACATGATGTGATAAATGCAGATATTTCAGTGACTTACTTTTTTTTAAACCTTGCACTTGATCACCCTTTTATACCGAGGTACACAACCCGCATGACTAAAAAGATGTAGCGGTCAATGCTGCATTTATCTCGTACTAAATTCTTTTCCACAATGCAATCCACATATCTTAAATTCAATGATTTCCCCCACGTTGCAGTAGCAGAAAGCCTGAATCAATTGCTCACTCGTGCACTAATGAGGGATCGATAAACATTGTAGCTCTCCACTTCTACAAGTGTGTTCACCTATTCACCCCTAGAACTCGTCTCATCAGCTTCATTTTCTACACAGCGCACAGTACATAGGAATTACTACGTGCTGAAGTCTGCATTACAACAAATAGATTATATAGAATTAGCAACCGCACACGGTGATCACAGGGGGGCTAAATTGCTGTCTGTTTAGGACACAGCTTAGCGGGATTAGAATTTTTCATTAAACTATAAAACAAGCAGACAGTCATTAATTATGGCTGAGCATTCAAGATCAGTCATTGGCCAGGTCACAAAGAGCTGAGTAGATTTAATTTAGTACCAGGCTTCTGAGAACTGTTTCCTAAATGTTACACAACCCCTGGCTCCCCAGCAAGAGAGCAAAAAAACAGCCGTCTGATGCCAGTTGCAATCGCCAGGGCCTTTATCTCTTGAGAAATGAAAGGAAAAGAAATTAAATTCAACTTAAATGTCAAGGCAAGCAATTAGACATGTATTCCTCAGATTGCAAATTAAATTACTGCAAAGAGCCAAAGCCTTGTACCACCACATCAGCCTGGAACTACGACGAAAGCCCACAAAGCGTGAAGCGTGAACAGCCAGCAGTGCTTGTTCTGTCACATTACCAATGCAAATGCAGCTGAGCTACAGCATTATTCATTATTTACACATAGCATCAACGGACGGTCTGATTGATGGACAGTATGATTTCTCAACATCGGGCCCTGTGGATCACTTGGGCGGAGAACTCAAATGAAGCAGATTTACAGGATAACTACAAGTGGTAGAGCTATATTTAGGAAGAGGTCGGTCAAGGTCAAATGCTATGTCCTCTGTTGGAGAGATCACCAGGTCAGGCCATTTTAACGTACTTCACTGTGGTGACTCAAGAAATTACGTAGAAAAGAAGCAAGTTGAGTTACAAACGTAAAGGATAGGAAATTAAATGTATTCATGTCATTCCAAACCTGTATGACTTGGCATTCAATAAAACTCAATAGGGTCCAATGTGTGTTTAGGGCTCCAAAATATACATTGGACCCTAATGAATATATATATATAAAGATTGACATTAATTTTGTATTTTGCAGAAGAATAGAAGCCATGCAGGTTCAGAACGTTCAGGTTGAGACTTTTCACTTTTGGATGAACTATGCCTTTAAACCTGGTAACTTTCTCTGAAATTAAAGTAACTTCTGTAATCCAAATATATTTTTAAAAAGGCAAGTATGGTTCTTGTGAGATTTTATTATTTGTCAAGTAGCCTAACTGTCAAAGTGCAGCAGCTGCACCGCCTTTACATATTAGGTGTTAAGGTGCCAGAAAAAAACAAAAATAAGTTTTCACAGTGAAGCCATAGAAGAACCATTTTTGGTTTCCCAAAGAACCGTTTTATGAAAGGTCCTTTAGAGAACCATTTTTTTTTTCTAAACATTGTATAGTCTAAAGAACATTTTTGCACTACAAAGAACCTTTTGTGCCATGAAAAGGTTATTTGGATATTAACGGTTCTTCATGGAACCATAAACCCTGCCAAAGAACAATTTAAGAAATGTATTTTTAAGAGTGTAGGACTGCTTGCAGCTGTTATGCTACTGATGTACGTTTATTATCTCTAGTAATCAAAAAATCATTAGAAATTGACCTAAGGGAGATGACATTGTTTTGTTTCTGCTTTTATCCGAACTACTGACAGATAAATGAATTTGCATATAAAGAGTTTCCTTCGTAAATATGAAAACAGAATGTCAATGTTTTATGTAGCTCTGGGTTTCAACTGCAACAGGAGAAATAAAATATTCAAAAACCTTTGTAAATTTTAAACATTCACAAACCTTTTTTGAATTAGATTTGTTCTGTAATTCACTGAATATGATGTGACCTACAACATAACCTCTCTGAATATATAGATATGGACCATCTCATGCCAACACTAGAGAGGCTGGTTCAGTCAAAGCCAAAAACATCAGAGTTACTGTTGACTGCAGGACACACCCCAGCAAGGGAGGAGAAAAAGAGAAATCTGACCGTCAAAACCTTCTTAAGAGATAATCCAGGCTGGCTTGCCACGGCAAACAGGGATAAACTGTAATTCCCTGCTCAGAATGTGAGCATGTGGTTTTGGTAAAGGACACAGTTCCATGAAGTGTAAATTATTTTCTTTTTTTTACTCATTAACCAAATAATTTTTAAAATGTGTATTTATGACTAATTAGACACGCTGGGGATTGTGAGTCTCTACTGAAATGCAAGTTCTAAAGGAGCACTAAGCAAAACTAAGGATATGCACCAACTCAGAGCATAAGTGGAAAATTTTAATTGGATCAGCATTAAAGGGAGTTTTGGTCTGAAGAATTAATGAAAGAACACAAGAACAGTGAATGATTGAAAGGAGGGAAAGAGAAAGAGAGAGAATACAATAGCTTATTCTCTCTTATAGTTGGTGGTGTCAAAAGAGGTAAATCAGCCACAGGATGGATCTCAGTACCGGCTGTCTGGTACCAAGCTTGTATATAAGGCCTTTGTGCACTCAGAGAGGAAACAAACCACAGGAAATAAGGTAAAATGTAGCTTCTACATCAACCATCCATCTGCCAGGCAGGATACTTGAATAATTCTTTTGGCAAGCTTTTGTACAATCTATAAATCAAAATGTCACATTCCGAAACCATCCTTTATGGCAATAGCAGTGCTGTTTCTAGTTTGAGATCCTCAGAGCATCCATTTAGGTCAGTGAACTCAGGTGTTAATTAGCAGCTGTTATTTTCCTATTAAATGCAGAGCAAGGTAAACAGCCAACAGCGTCAGGTAGTGTCCCTTGGCCTTGGCAAGCTGCATAGCTCAGCACATTTCTCCTCCAAGAAATCATTAGCAGAATGTAGTTGGAGAGAATGCTACACATCAGGAGAAGAGTCTGATATTACTCCCTTTTGTTCTGCACACATTCACATGGTTTGTCCTCCAATAATGTAGGCCTACACTGCAGTTAATGTGATATGTCAGCATCTGCTCGCAAAGCTATTAACAATCTATTTAAAGCAAATGCACGTTCAACTTATAACTCACGCCATGAGGATATGTAGTAAAGTGCAGTAATGTAGTAAATTGTAATTCTGCGATAATTAGCACAAGGTAGCTCAAACAGAGAAGAATGATTCTAACAGCATCAAAGCCATGGGTTTGATTTTCAAGAACTGAACTGGGGGGGGGGGGGGGTAAAAATATCTGCCAAATGCATTTTTTTTTTTTTGTAAAACAGACTTCACTGTTCACATGCAGCATACAAATTTGTATTTTTCAGAACTCGAAAATGAATCCCACAGAAATTATGAGAAACATCACCAAGATGATGCCACAAAAATTAACAAGAGTGACAAAAGCCAGCTGAGATCTGTACCAGAAGCTTGGTGTTTGTGCAATCAAATTGTTGTTTGTTTGTTTGTTTGTGCGTGCGTGCGTGCGTGTGTGCGTGGGTGTGTGTCCTTGGAGAAAGTAATAATGCAGACGATTCCTGTGATGGGTAGGTTTACAGGCAGGGTAGTGTAGGGGGATATAATGTACCATTTGTACGATATAAAAACCATTACGTCTATGGAGAGTCCCCACAACGATAGTGAACCAGACGTGTTTGTGTGTGTGTGTGTGTGTGTGTGTGTGTGTGTGTGTGTGTGTGTGTGTGTGTGTGTGTGTGTGTGTGTGTGTGTGTGTGTGTGTGTGTGTGTCCTTGTTTATATAACATTGTGGGGGCCAAATGTCCCCATATAAGGATAGTAAAACCTGAGATTACTTATATTGTAGGAACCAGTCAGCGTTTGCCACTTTTCAAAAGGCTTATAAATCAAACAGGATAAGTTTTTTTGAGAAAGTAAAAATGCAGAATGTTTCCTGTGATGGGTAGGTTTAGGGGTAGGGGCAGTGTAAGGGGGATAGAATGTACAGTTTGTACAGTAATAAAAACCATTACGTCTATGGACAGTCCTTACAAAGATAGTGAACCAGACGTGTGTGTGTGTGTGTGTGTGTGTGTGTGTGTGTGTGTGTGTGTGTGTGTGTGTGTGTGTGTGTGTGTGTGTGTGTGTGTGTGTGTGTGTGTGTGTGTGTGTGTGTGTGTGTGTGTGTGTGTGTGTGTGTGTGTGTGTGTGTGTGTGTGTGTGTGTGTGTGTGTGCGTGTAGGTGTATGAAACTTAATGTCTGAGTTGAAATTGTATTCTGGGTGAGTAATGTGTAGATATGTTTATGTTTGTGTGTTTAATTCAAGAGTATTCAGTCGTGGGTTGCAGCATTCAGACAAAACATCAGGGTGGGCACCATTTAGAATTTAATTGAGAATGCCAATTCAAATCTTAAATTTGAATTAAGATTGCATTCAAGACGCAGAATTGCAATTCGACTTGCAAGTAGAATGAAAGCAAATTGAAACTAAAATAATGTATAAAATAATTTATTTCATATAGAAAAGGAAAGTTTAGACAAAATTAAATAAAAGTGTTTAAACAGATAGAGGGACTCATGGGAACATAAGAAAAAGGTAAATAAAAAGAATGGGGCTTTCCTCAACACTGCTTCTTCTGCTGACTCATACACTTTGCCACTCCACTCACCTGCATGCATATGGCAAATACAATGGTGTCCACTCCTGGTCCTGCTGGGCAGCACTGTCTTCTGGCTTTTGTTGGGCCTCTGAGTATTTTGGTCTTTGATTGATTGATTACAGTGTTCCCTCAGCTGGGTTCCAGAGCATAAAAATGGCTTCGGAGGCACAGGTACAGAGGCTGATTGATAGGAGGCAGCTTAAGCCTGTTAAAATTATGGCCCAAGAGGACCAAGACTGGACACCACCGACCTTTACCAGAGATGAGATGTTCTGCTCTAGCCAGACACTAAAACCCCTGCTCTATCTGGCTGGCCATTGCCTTTTCTGAACTGAGCAAAGTAAAACTAGACTAAATGCAGATCATGGTTGGCTGAAAAGGGATGTTTTAGTGCCTGGCTGGAAATTGGGGATTTGCTGACTCAAGAATGAAGAATGACCATCCCCTCTGCATGTGCATTCAAATGGGACTCCATATCTCTTTGTGGGTGCTATAGCAGGCTCCAGTCGGACCCACCGTTCATACCGCTATAGATGCTCCGGTGATGAGGGGACATCTCCTCTACGCCCGGCCGCTTGTGTGCCACCTCTCGACCGGGGCTGCCAAACTTGCTGTGCCTTGACAACTCAGGGCTCCCAGATATGACACGTCCCTTCTGCAGGTGTTCCGGTGTCCCTGATAGAATCTGTTTGGGCTCTGGACTCCCACACATACTACTCATGCTAGCCCTGTGCTTCTGGAAAAGGTCTGGGCTGCCAGGGGGCTGAGAGGACACCAGCAAATGTTTCGAGAACTGCTCTGGACTGCCTCTCGACAAGCTCTTGCCAAGTTTCTCTGGACTGAGACCCCGCAAGCCCTTATGATCAGGACTGGAGAAGGACCCACAGCGAGACCGGCACACTTGGGGATAGGTGTGAGCTGCGTACTCCTGGCTGGTGCTATGTCTGCGGCTTGCATGCTCAGGACCTGGTGCCTTCTCCCCTGAGCCTGGCTTATGTAGGTGGTCAGGACTGCCTCCAACCGGGCCACCCAACAGCTGCTGCTTATGTGTAAGATGGTCAGGGCTGTCGGTGCTGCCCGCGCTGGAGGTACTGCTCCCGTCACCCACATCCCTTAGTAGGCCAGGCCCAGGGCCGCTGGCATGAGACAGGCTGCTCTGGCTATCGATTGAATTCCTGCAGCCGGCTGGTCCTCCAGTACCTGCTGTCCTGCCAGTAACTCCAGAGCCCTTCTCCTCATCCAGCATAAGGCACAGCTCTCTCAGTTCAAGGTTCTCCCTTACTACTTCCTCCTGCCTCTGCTCCAGCTCCTTCAGCTTCTGCAGGTACAGCGTCACCTCCTTACGCATGATCCCTGCGCTGTAGCGGCCCAATCGCTGCCACTCCCTCGAGACTTTCTTTCCTTTCTGCCGGTCATCATCCAGAAAGCAGCAGAGGTCCCGCAGCTCCT